>NC_060185.1:26808081-26888081 GCF_021184085.1 Oncorhynchus gorbuscha
GTGAGAAACAGTCACTTAACCAACTGAGCCACGAATAGTCGGCAGAACCCAGAAGATGAGGCAGACACAGCAGTACTTGAGACGGTGTATTTAATGAAGTAAAAAGTGAAGTTCTTCAGGAAAACATGTAACTCCACAACCTCAAAAGGAATTCCACAAGAACAAAGGTAATCCTCCAAGACAAAAAAAGGTAAATCCACAAGGTGGAAGGTAAAGCACAAAAAGCCTCAAAATATACTCCACCGGGATCAACAAGAGTTCACAGAGTACTAGGGCTGGGTGCTAACATACAAACACAGAGCAAAGAACAGAGGAAAACAAAGGGTTTAAAAACAATCAGGGGAAACGAGGCACAGGTGCAAATAATAATGGGGATCAAGGGAAAACAAAAGGTCAAAAGGCACAATGGGGGCATCTAGTCACCAAAAACTGGAACAACCCTGGCCAAATCCTGACACAATGTTGACAGGATTAGTTTTTTTTGCATTATGTATTATTCCAGCATCAATGTGGACAGGATTAGTTTTTTTGCATTATTTATTATTCCAGCACCAATGTGGACAGGATTAGTTTTTTTGCATTATTTATTATTCCAGCACCAATGTGGACAGGATTAGTTTTTTGTATAATTTATTATTCCAGCACCAATGATTAAGTCCCCACTCTAAAGCCACTGTGAGAACTGCACACTCAATAGTACCCACTGTAGACTGTCTAAATGAGGAGTGCCTATTCAATAACCACTAGAAATAGTGCCTATTCAATAACAACTAGAAATAGTGCCTATTCAATAACCACTAGAAATAGTGACTACTCAATAACCACTAGAAACAGTGACTACTCAATAACCACCAGAAATAGTGCCTATTCAATAACCACTAGAAACAGTGCCTATTCAATAACCACTAGAAATAGTGCCTATTCAATAACAACTAGAAATAGTGCCTATTCAATAACCACTAGAAATAGTGACTACTCAATAACCACCAGAAATAGTGCCTATTCAATAACCACTAGAAACAGTGCCTATTCAATAACCACTAGAAATAGTGCCTATTCAATAACCACTAGAAATAGCGCCTATTCAATAACCATTAGAAATAGCGCCTATTCAATAACCACTAGAAACAGAGCCTATTCAATAACCACTAGAAACAGTGCCTTCTCAATAACCACTAGAAATAGTGCCTATTCAATAACCACTAGAAATAGTGCCTATTCAATAACCACTAGAAATAGTGCCTACTCAATAACCACTAGAAATAGTGCCTATTCAATAAACACTAGAAACAGTGCCTATTCAATAAACACTAGAAATAGTGCCTATTCAATAACCACTAGAAATAGTGCCTATTCAATAACCACTAGAAATAGTGCCTATTCAATAACCACTAGAAATAGTGCCTATTCAATAACCACTAGAAACAGAGCCTATTCAATAACCACTAGAAACAGTGCCTTCTCAATAACCACTAGAAATAGTGCCTATTCAATAACCACTAGAAATAGTGCCTATTCAATAACCACTAGAAATAGTGCCTACTCAATAACCACTAGAAATAGTGCCTATTCATTAACCACTAGAAACAGTGCCTACTCAATAACCACTAGAAATAGTGCTTATTCAATAACCACTAGAAACATTGCCTACTCAATAACCACTAGAAATAGTGCTTATTCAATAACCACTAGAAACATTGCCTACTCAATAACCACTAGAAATAGTGCTTATTCAATAACCACTAGAAATAGTGCCTATTCAATAACCAATAGAAATAGTGCTATTCAATAAAAACTAGAAATAGTGCCTATTCAATAACCACTAGAAATAGTGACTACTCAATAACAACTAGAAACAGTGCCTTCTCAATAACCACTAGAAATAGTGCCTATTCAATAACCACTATAAATAGTGCCTATTCAATAACCACTATAAATAGTGCCTATTCAATAACCACTAGAAATAGTGCCTACTCAATAACCACTAGAAATAGTGCCTATTCAATAACCACTAGAAATAGTGCCTATTCAATAACCACTAGAAATAGTGCCTATTCAATAACCACTAGAAATAGTGCCTTTTCAATAATCATTAGAAATAGTGCCTATTCAATAACCACTAGAAACAGTGCCTTCTCAATAACCACTAGAAATAGTGCCTATTCAATAACCACTAGAAATAGTGCCTACTCAATAACCACTAGAAATAGTGCCTATTCAATAAACACTAGAAATATTGCCTATTCAATAACCACTAGAAATAGTGCCTATTCAATAACCACTAGAAATAGTGCCTATTCAATAACCACTAGAAATAGTGCCTATTCAATAACCACTAGAAACAGAGCCTATTCAATAACCACTAGAAACAGTGCCTTCTCAATAACCACTAGAAATAGTGCCTATTCAATAACCACTAGAAATAGTGCCTATTCAATAACCACTAGAAATAGTGCCTACTCAATAACCACTAGAAATAGTGCCTATTCATTAACCACTAGAAACAGTGCCTACTCAATAACCACTAGAAATAGTGCTTATTCAATAACCACTAGAAACATTGCCTACTCAATAACCACTAGAAATAGTGCTTATTCAATAACCACTAGAAACATTGCCTACTCAATAACCACTAGAAATAGTGCTTATTCAATAACCACTAGAAATAGTGCCTATTCAATAACCAATAGAAATAGTGCTATTCAATAAAAACTAGAAATAGTGCCTATTCAATAACCACTAGAAATAGTGACTACTCAATAACAACTAGAAACAGTGCCTTCTCAATAACCACTAGAAATAGTGCCTATTCAATAACCACTAGAAATAGTGCCTATTCAATAACCACTATAAATAGTGCCTATTCAATAACCACTAGAAATAGTGCCTACTCAATAACCACTAGAAATAGTGCCTATTCAATAACCACTAGAAATAGTGCCTATTCAATAACCACTAGAAATAGTGCCTATTCAATAACCACTAGAAATAGTGCCTTTTCAATAATCATTAGAAATAGTGCCTATTCAATAACCACTAGAAACAGTGCCTTCTCAATAACCACTAGAAATAGTGCCTATTCAATAACCACTAGAAATAGTGCCTACTCAATAACCACTAGAAATAGTGCCTATTCAATAAACACTAGAAATAGTGCCTATTCAATAACCACTAGAAATAGTGCCTACTCAATAACCACTAGAAACAGTGCCTACTCAATAACCACTAGAAACAGTGCCTATTCAATAACCACTAGAAATAGTGCCTACTCAATAACCACTAGAAATAGTGCCTATTCAATAACCACTATAAATAGTGCCTACTCTATAACCACTAGAAATAGTGCCTATTTAATAACCACTAGAAATAGTGCCTATTCAATAACCACTAGAAATAGTGCCTATTCAATAACCACTAGAAATAGTGCCTATTCAATAAAAACTAGAAATAGTGCCTTTTCAATAACCACTAGAAATAGTGCCTATTCAATAACCACTAGAAATAGTGCCTATTCAATAACCACTAGAAATAGTGCCTACTCAATAACCACTAGAAAAAGTGCCTACTCAATAACCACTAGAAATAGTGCCTATTCAATAACCACTATAAATAGTGCCTACTCAATAACCACTAGAAATAGTGCCTATTCAATAACCACTAGAAATAGTGCCTATTCAATAACCACTAGAAATAGTGCCTATTCAATAACCACTAGAAATAGTGCCTATTCAATAACCACTAGAAATAGTGCTCACTGTCACGCCCTGACCTTAGATATCTCTGTTTTTCTATATATTTTGGTTAGGTCAGGGTGTGACTAGGGTGTGTACGCTAGTTTTGCATGTCTAGGGTTTTTGTATGTCTAGGGTTTTGTATGTCAAGGGGTGTTGTATGTTGAGGGGTTTTGTATGTCTATGTTGGCCTGATATGGTTCCCAATCAGAGAGAGCTGTTTATCGATGTCTCTGATTGGGGATCATATTTGGGTAGCCATTTTCCTCGTTTGTGTTGTGGGATCTTGTCTACATCTAGTTGCCTGAGTGCACACCTGTAGCGTCACGGTTCGTTTGGTTGTTTGTTGTTTTGTTAGGCGAGTTTCAGTTGATTAAAAATATGTGGAATTTTACTCACGCTGCGCCTTGGTCTCTTTATGACGATCGTGACACCTACTCAATAACCACTAGAAATAGTGCCTACTCAATAACCACTAGAAATAGTGCCTACTCAATAACCACTAGAAATAGTGCCTATTCAATAACCACTAGAAATAGTGCCTACTCAATAACCACTAGAAATAGTGCCTATTCAATAACCACTAGAAACATAGCCTATTCAATAACCACTAGAAATAGTGCCTACTCAATAACCACTAGAAATAGTGCCTACTCAATAACCACTAGAAATAGTGCCTAGTCAATTAACCACTAGAAATAGTGCCTAGTCAATTAACCACTAGAAATGGTGCCTACTCAATAACCACTAGAAATAGTGCCTAGTCAATAATCACTAGAAATAGTGCCTACTCAATAACCACTAGAAATAGTGCCTATTCAATAACCACTAGAAATAGTGCCTACTCAATAACCACTAGAAATAGTGCCTATTCAATAACCACTAGAAATAGTGCCTATTCAATAACCACTAGAAATAGTGCCTATTCAATAACCACTAGAAATAGTGCCTACTCAGTAACCACTAGAAATAGTGCCTATTCAATAACCACTAGAAATAGTGCCTATTCAATAACCACTAGAAATAGTGCCTATTCAATAACCACTAGAAATAGTGCCTATTCAATAACCACTAGAAATAGTGCCTATTCAATAACCACTAGAAATAGTGCCTATTCAATAACCACTAGAAATAGTGCCTATTCAATAACCACTAGAAATAGTGCCTATTCAATAACCACTAGAAATAGTGCCTATTCAATAACCACTAGAAATAGTGCCTATTCAATAAAAACTAGAAATAGTGCCTATTCAATAACCACTAGAAAGAGTGCCTATTCAATAACCACTAGAAATAGTGCCTATTCAATAACCACTAGAAATAGTGCCTATTCAATAACCACTAGAAATAGGGCCTATTCAATAACCACTAGAAATAGTGCCTATTCAATAACCACTAGAAATAGTGCCTACTCAATAACCACTAGAAATAGTGCCTACTCAATAACCACTATAAATAGTGCCTACTCAATAACCACTATAAATAGTGCCTACTCAATAACCACTATAAATAGTGCCTACTCAATAACCACTAGAAATAGTGCCTATTCAATAACCACTAGAAATAGTGCCTATTCAATAACCACTAGAAATAGTGCCTATTCAATAACCACTAGAAATATTGCCTATTCAATAACCACTAGAAATAGTGCCTATTCAATAACCACTAGAAATAGTGCCTATTCAATAACCACTAGAAATAGTTCCTATTCAATAACCACTAGAAATAGTGCCTATTCAATAACCACTAGAAATAGTGCCTAGTCAATAACCACTAGAAATAGTGCCTACTCAATAACCACTAGAAATAGTGCCTATTCAATAACCACTAGAAATAGTGCCCAATATGTAGTTCCCAATGTATATGTTTTTTGAGTAGAGCCCACTTGATACAGTGGCCTGTATGATGGTGCCCACACACTACCCTCCATATGAGGCAGTTCCACTCTGTAGCCTCTGTGTAAGTACTGATTATTGCCTCTGTGAAAGTACTTTATAATGCCTCTGTGTAAGTACTGAGTATTGCCTCTGTGTAAGTACTGAATAATGCCTCTGTGTGAGTACTGGATATTGCCTCTGTGTAAGTACTGGATATTGCCTCTGTGTGAGTACTGAGTATTGCCTCTGTGTGAGTACTGGATATTGTCTCTTTGTGAGTTCTGAATATTGCCTCTGTGTAAGTACTGAATATTTCCTCTGTGTGAGTACTGAATATTGCCTCTGTGTAAGTACTGAATATTGCCTCTGTGTAAGTACTGAGTATTGCCTCTGTGTAAGTACTGAATATTGCCTCTGTGTGAGTACTGAATATTGCCTCTGTTTGAGAACTGAATATTGCCTCTGTGTAAGTACTGAATATTGCCTCTGTGTAAGTATTGAATATTGCCTCTGTGTTTGTACTGAATATTGCCTCTGTGTGATTACTGAATATTGTCTCTGTGTGAGTACTGAATATTGCCTCTGTGTGAGTACTGAATATTGCCTCTGTGTGAGTACTGAATATTGCCTCTGTGTGAGAACTGAATATTGCCTCTGTGTAAGTATTGAATATTGCCTCTGTGTTTGTACTGAATATTGCCTCTGTGTGAGTACTGAATATTGCCTCTGTGTGAGTACTGAATATTTCCTCTGTATGAGTACTGAATATTGCCTCTGTGTGAGTACTGAATATTGCCTTGTGTGAGTTGTGTCCACTCTCTCTATGTGAGTAGCAGAGTGCCTGCTCCGTAGCCTCCGTAGTCTCCATAGTCTGAGGCAGTGCCCATATTCAATGTATGCATCGTAGCCCCTCCATCCCCTCATCTCACCCCCTCCATTCAGCTCACTCTCTGAGCCGCCCAGCATGTAAAAGGACCAATTACCATCCCTCACACAGGCCCTAACTAGACCACAATGGGCAAGTCATTTTTCATTTAATATTTGGGGGCTTGGAGGGGCTGTGGAGGGTGGTGATGGTGCGGTTGTAGAGGGGGTGGGGTTGTAGAGGGTGGAGGGGGGGCTCCACGGCCCTGGAAGAGCTTCCCACAGTGGCTCCAGATGGGACTAGCAGGCAGAAAGGTTGTTATGAGGGGACGATTGAGTGCCTTACGTTCTGAATTAAGTTTGAACCCTGGGGTGTCTGGGCTTTGTGGAGAGGGAGTGAGGGGGTTGAGAGAGAGAGAGGGATGGAGATAGGGGGGAAAGAGAGAGAGGGATAGAAAGAGGGAGAGAGAACGAGAGAACTCTAAATCACGTTGCTGGGCTTTGGTCCCCTGTCAAGTACCTCCCATCATCATGACATTTAAACCATTCATTAATTACCCAGCTATGTGATGACTTTTCTCTTGCCTCCCCCCTTCCTCTCCCTCCCTGGGAAATAAATAAATAATAGGCTGGGACATGTCATCTCATCCCCCCCGTCTCTGAACATTTGACTGAGCAGTCATTACATCCTTTATGGCATGCTACAGAATTGTGGCATTATGCTGGAATTCCCCTGGAATTACAGGGCTATCATAAATGTAAATGGAGTCTTTGCCCCCCCCCCCAACCCCCTCCATCTAACACCCACTCCACAGTCTCCTACTTGTCTCTCAGTTGTGGATCTCATTATTTTGTCAGATTTCGATGTGAGATTTCTCACCACGGGAATCTGACTATCTTTCGGAGGGGAGTTCTGCTCCGAAGCCAAAGTACTTCTTAGAGGAAGTTATATTTTCCTCCATGAGCAGCTCCAGTTAGGTGCAGTTGAACTGTTGAATGCAGTCTCTTTAAACTCTCTACTTTTGCTTTCTGTCAACAGTTCAACAACATTTCAGTTTGGCTCCATAGTTTAATATGATTCCTTCGTGTCACTTGTGATTTTGTGTCTAGCAATCTGTATTTACAGTGTGTTTTTTGTTTGTACAACTTCACCTGCATGGGTGTGTCTCACAGAGTTGGAGGTCACACACACACACACACACACACACACACACACGCACGCACGCACGCACGCACGCACGCACGCACGCACGCACACACACACACACACACACACACACACACACACACACACACACACACACACACACACACACACACACACACACACACACACACACACACACACACACACACACACAGCTCAATGAATTGATGACTAAATATAGAAGGGGATAGATTTCCTCCCGGGGATGACACCCCATTTGTTTTCATTTTGCAGATGGTCGTCATTCCCTAGATTACACGCTCTCTCTCCCCCTTGGGGCAGACGTCCCCCCCCCACCCTAATGCTCCTCCTATTATTCCTTAATGGATCGGGGACAAAAACAATGACCTACTAAAGAGCAGACAGAGAACTCACCTGTGATTTATCTATTTACCCCCTCTCATACCCTCTCCCATTGTACATGCAGCCAGACAAAGCCATTGCTTTCTCTGTTATTTCTGAGTTCCACTGCAGATGATATTCTGTAGGAGGAATGAGTTTGAGTCCTACTTTTGGTGTTGGACAGATCTTGGTCAAATGCACATTTTTATAAATGTAATTTAGTCTTTGAATTACATATCAGGAAAAGTGGATGTGATGTGTTACATATCATTTGAATATTGTAGGGTTGCAAAATTCTGAACTGTACATTCTTGAGGTTTTGTTTTTATGAGTTGTCAAGATGTTGATGTTAAATATATAGGTCTTACTTTAATAGCAGGGGTTAACTGTTTGTCTTTTTGCATCCCCCTCAAAGCTCACCTCAATAGAGATTTGTCAAATCAACAAATCCTCCCTATTCATTGCCAAGCTAACATCCTCTATTCACTGTCTAACCTACGGTGTGCTCCTGGTTCCTGGCTGTTTCCCATGTCCTCTAGGAAAGGGAGTATGTTATGATTAGGCAGGTCAACACTGTGGTGACACCTTTAAGGTCAGTCCTTTGTGAAGCATTCGAGAATGGACTGAAGCGATGTCAAGTGCCCTGCATTCACTTTCACAGGAAAATTTTCAAAGAGCTGGAATTTCCAGAAAAAGCCATTTAGACAGGATAACAATGACAGAGCAGGAATAGTCCCCCTAACCATCCTTGAAAGAATGTTTTGATGTCTATTAGGGATAAGATTTGAAGACTCTCAAAATTGGAGACAATTTAATTAAAAAGGCTTGAAAGTGGAAGAGTACGGAACGGGTTGCGATTTGAAAGTGCTAGCAAATGGATTCCTCAAAACTCACTCCAGGGAAAGCCCAGTGGTCAATCAGCAAACCAATAACTAAAGCTAAAACAGTGCTGGCCTCAACATCAAGCTCCAATGTATTATTTATCCCTGGGCCTTTTATTAATTATTATGCTTTGTTCCACCTGGTGTGGCATTACAGATGTAAGATCTTAGTTTGAACCACTTTGCTACAGCAGGAAAATAATCCTACAGCAACAGGAAAGGTGAATTATTATATGGATTATAATGAATGGACATTTTTGTAGGGGTTTATCAATTTTTCGTTAGAGCAAATTAAGTCTGACATTTCAAAGTGGAAATGACAAAGTTTGCAATTCCTGCTTTACAGGAAAATTCTCAGCAACAAAAAACTGATCAAATTAAGATCCGACATCTGTAGGATAAATTGCCTGCTTAAAGATTGATAAGACCCGGGTGCCTGTGCATGCATACTTCTGGGGTTTGTGTCTGGTTGAGTGTGTGTGTATGAGTATATGTGTGAGTTTGAGTGTCTTTTGAGAGCATGTGTGTGTCAGTTTGAGTATCTTTGTGTGTGAGTGTGTGTTTGTGTGTGTGTGTGTAAGAGTTTGAGTGATTATATGGCGGTGGCAAGCAGTATGGATCCGGTCTGTTTGGTGACAGGGCTCTCCTAAAGGCCCAGGCCTGGTATCGATTGTCTGGCTGGTGCAGGTGTCTGCCCTGAGAAAGGGAACGGGATGCAGTCATGCAGCGAGCGCGGGAGAGAGAGAGGGAGGACATGGCCAGCTGGGCTGAACCTAGAGAAAGGAAGGCGGGGGGAGTGGAGAGGTGGGGGGGGGGGGGGTGAGATTCTTGTCAAGATCCCATGACCTGTAAGAAGAAGAAGAAGCAGCCATCCCTAGACACCCCAGGAAACCAAACACCTAAACCCCTGTCCCAGGCCTGGACAAACACCTAAATCCCTGTGCCAGGCCTGGACAAACACCTAAACCCCTGTCCCAGGCCTGGACAAACACCTAAATCCCTGTCCCAGGCCTGGACAGACACCTAAACCCCTGCCCCAGACCTGGACAAACACCTAATCCCCTGTCCCAGGCATGGACAAACACCTAAATCCCTGTCCCAGGCCTGGACAGACACCTAAACCCCTGTCCCAGGCCTGGACAAACACCTAAACCCCTGTCCCAGGCCTGGACAAACACCTAAACCTCTGTCCCAGGCCTGGACAGACACCTAAATCCCTGTCCCAGGTCTGGACAAACACCTAAAACTCTGTCCCAGACCTGGACAAACACCTAAACCTCTGTCCCACACCTGGACAAACAACTAAACCTCTGTCCCAGGTCTGGACAAACACCTAAACCCCTGTCACAGACCTGGACAAACACCTAAACCTCTGTCCCAGACCTGGACAAACAACTAAACCTCTGTCCCAGGTCTGGACAAACACCTAAACCCCTGTCCCAGGCATGGACAAACACCTAAACCCCTGTCCCAGACCTGGACAAACACCTAAACCTCTGTCCCAGACCTGGACAAACACCTAAACCTCTGTCCCAGGTCTGGACAAACACCTAAACCCCTGTCCCAGGCATGGACAAACACCTAAACCCCTGTCCCAGGTCTGGACAAACACCTAAAACTCTGTCCCAGACCTGGACAAACAACTAAACCTCTGTCCCAGGTCTGGACAAACACCTAAACCCCTGTCCCAGGCATGGACAAACACCTAAACCCCTATCCCAGGTCTGGACAAACACCTAAAACTCTGTCCCAGTCCTGGACAAACACCTAAACCTCTGTCCCAGACCTGGACAAACAACTAAACCTCTGTCCCAGGTCTGGACAAACACCTAAACCCCTGTTATGCAAGTGAGTGAGGACCCAAAAGCGACTTAACAGAAACTGAGTTTATTAAAGTCCAAACAGAGATAACATAATCCTCAATCCTTCACAGGAAATGTCCAAACGGGGAAAACATAAATCCTCTAGTCGTTGAGGGGAATTGCAGGATAAGCGGCAACGGACTGCAGGTCCCTTCGGGTAGGCGCGGGCCGTAGCGGACAGAGACACCTGCTCACACGCAGCATCTGAAGATAAGGCAAAACACGACAGGACGGAACAAGGACACAGCGAACAGCAAACAAGAATCCGACAAGGACAGAGGCAGAAACCGAGAGAGAAATAGAGACCTAATCAGAGGGCAAAATAGGGGACAGGTGTGAGAGAGTAAACGAGGTCGTTAGGAGAATGAGGAACAGCTGGGAGCAGGAACGGAACGATAGAGAGAGAGAGGGATAGAGAGAGGGAAAGAAACCTAATAAGACCAGCAGGGGGAAACGAATAGAAGAGAAAGCACAGGGACAAGACATGACAATATATGACAATACATGACACTGTCACAGACCTGGACATGTCATGTATTTGATATACTCTGCACCTCTACAAATCTGCTGAATCTGTGTATGACTGGCCTTTGGTTTTGTCTCTTGGATTTATTTGCCTGTGATTGACTCGTACTCGTAGCTGTCCAATAAAGTATTTGTATTCTAATTCATTTTAGAGGCGCAGTTGGACTATTTGTATACTCTGTCTTCCCCTCTCTCCCAGAAGGTTGTCCCCCCAGCCCCTACCTCCCCACCCCTCCAGAACTGCAATTATTGACCCTTAAGCTCTCAATTAACACGTTCCCTCTCCTTTTCCCGTCCTCCATTCCTGTAATGGAGAACTCCAACTGGGGTTTATGTCATGTGCTCATTTTCACCTGTTTTTATGTGCATGTTGTAAACCTTGAGTTTGAGTTTATTTTATTTTTACAACGACAGTGCACATTAATCAACGTTTCAGTAAAAGTGCCGGTTTTAGCCAGCCGGGTCATTTTCAACCGCAGTCCCTGGGCAGGTTATATACCTTTAATAACAGGCTTATACATTAAAAATATCCTCTTTTATAAATCCCCCCACAACACCTTGAGTAGCCCTCCGCTTTCTCAACCTCCCCGCGACATCGTTTCCTAAAGTAATTGCGACCCTCACTCTATCACTCTCGTCTTTTCGTCTCTTACAGCATTTCCATGCACTTGAAAACTACCTCCATACCCCCACCTACCACTCCCCCCTACTCTCATCCCTCTCCCTATGGTAGTTAAGGCCAGCCGTTTTAAGGCTGCCTGTCTTATCTCAAATTCATCAGGGTTGAATTGGTCCTGTGTCATTGTTAGACAGCCATAACCCTTTGTGGGCGCCTCTTATTGTGGCGTGGAGATAAAATTTCAAAAAGCAGGCAAACGTCCCCCATCCACCGAGACTGTCCTCCAGGGTCATTGTGTGTGTGTGTGTGTGTGTGTGTGTGTGTGTGTGTGTGTGTGTGTGTGTGTGTGTGTGTGTGTGTGTGTGTGTGTGTGTGTGTGTGTGTGTGTGTGTGTGTGTGTGTGTTTAAAGGGGGCGGGGAAACATCCCATCACACAGCTCTCTGGAGTGTACAATACAGGAATGTGGTTTGCAGAGAAACGCTCAGAGGAGAACTGTGGCCATAGTGGCACCGCATGATAAAAGGCATCATTTCAGAGGCTTTCATTGCCCGTTTAACTATCCCCAGTCCCCTCTCCCTAATGCTGCCTGTAAATTACCATCACACACACAAACACACACACACACGCGCAAGCACACGCGCCCACAAGCACACACACACACACGCACACACACACACACACACACACACACACACACACACACACACACACACACACACACACACACACACACACACACACACACACACACACACACACACACACACACACACACACACACACACACACACACACACACACACACACACACACACACACACACAGCTTCCACATGATGAGACAGTGACGATTGCTGTAGACGTAGGAACCCCTGTGTTGACCATCAGCCCCTGGGCTCGTTCGGTGCTGTTCGTTTTACACACCCCAATCCTCGTTCCCCTGTCAAATTTACCCAGATTAGATTTGTAAATCAAAAAACAATATATAACATGCAAGATTTAATCTGTTTTATATTCTTTGGTTACATTTTTTGTGGAACACATTTGGAAGATTTAGAAGGTATTTGCGCCTGCTGCTCTCAGCCATTATATGCTTCAGTTCATACATCTATTTGTGAGGCTATAAAACAGGCATTGACTACCCATGTAAATTGTGTTCCCCACAATAAATTATATGCATACTTGAAAAAAGACATAACTGCAGTCGGTCTCTCTCTGTGTTGCTGGAATACTAATAACAACACGGCAGGAGTCCTCTGATGCTGCTTCCATTATTTTTTCATTTAGCCGTAATTTTGGGGGAAGATGGTTTTTGCAGATAGAATTGCGTGCCTTCCCAATTTGCTCTCTCTCTCTCTCTCTCTCTCTCTCTCTCTCTCTCTCTCTCTCTCTCTCTCTTTCTTTATTTCCCTCTCTCAGGAGTGAGAGACTTTTGGTCTCTGGTTGGAAACATCAGTGACCAGCAAAGACCAATGGTTCACTGGCTGATTCTCTCCAGCAACAGTAGTCTAGCTCTGTGATAGAGCCTACACATGCTCTCACTGTTATTTGAGTCCCTGGATATAAAATACTTGGATTCAGACATGTATTTGTGAACACACAGTAGGCATATGTAGCATTTGTGCTACTAGTAAATCACACACACACACACACACACACACACACACACACACACACACACACACACACACACACACACACACACACACACACACACACACACACACACACACACACACACACACACACACACACACACACACACACACACACACACACACACACACACACACACACACACACACACACACACACACACACACACACGTATGGGATACACATGGTATACAGTACATCGTCCAACTAAATGCTTACTTGAGGGTTCCTTCTCTACAATGCAACAACAATAATAAATAATAAAAGATAAGACTACGAACATAAAGTAACATTTCGGGTGCATTCATAAATTCAGTCTGGCCATCTACTCTCATCTGAGTGTGCCAGAGCGCAGAATAACTGATGAGTATGAATACTCAACACCCGTTGAATATGACCGGTGTCAGTAAACATTGGCAAAAACGTGTAATTAAATTGTTGCCAGCAGCACAATTACAGTCACCAACGATCTGGATAACATGTAAACAGCCTAACCAGCTCGGCAAGGGCGAGTCAAATGGTCAGAGTGAGGTGTTAGCCAGCCAGCTAGCCAATGTTAGCCCGTTATCTTGGGTGCTTGTCGGCTGTTGTGAGGTCAGAACGTTTGGTTCAACCCTACTCATCGGCCAGAGCGTCCAGTGTGTGCTCTGAATGCTCTGAGAGCGAAACGCCCTGGATTGGCTGGATGTACATGGCTGTCTTCACCACCCGCTGGAGGGCTTTGCGGTCGTGGATGGAGCCATTCCTTTACCAGGCCGTAATGCAACCAGGGTGCTCTCGATGGTGCAGCGGTAGTATTTTGAGAGGACCCAGAGTGGCATACACACACACACACAAGCACACCTGACGCCACACCTGGAAACCAATCAAATTGCAAATTTTCCCCCATATTTTCACAATATCCTAAATAAACAGGCAGTGAGCACACATTCTCTCTCTCTCTCTCTCTCTCTCTCTCTCTCTCTCTCTCTCTCTCTCTCTCTCTCTCTCTCTCTCTCTCTCGCTCTCTCTCTCGCTCTCTTTCTTTCTCTCTCTTCTTTGCCATAAAATATTAATCTGTGTGTGGCTGGGGTTGCGCGGCACGGTGTCGAGCCTGTGTGGGCGCCCCTCTCTAGGTAAACAGTGGGGAGATTGCTATTGGCTCTCTGTTTGGTACACCCAGGCAGGCTGGAGAGCATGACAAATTCCTCCCCTAATTACCAGAGCTGCTCTGTGTGTTTTTTATCTCCAGCAGTTGAGGAACAAACCCCATGCCCTCTCTCTCTCTCCCTCTCTCTCTCTCTCTCTCTCTCTCTCTCTCTCTCTCTCTCTCTCTCTCTCTCTCTCTCTCTCTCTCTCTCTCTCTCTCTCTCTCTCTCTCCGACCCCCTTCGTCCACTCAGGATTAGGGCCTCCCCTATCTTCTACCCGACCCCCTTCTTCCACTCAGGATTAGGGCCTCCCCTATCTTCTACCTCCTTCCTCACCTCCATCCCACAGGCTCGTCATGGGAGTGAGTTTTAAAGCGTGTAGCAGGTAAACTAGCTACCAGTTTGGAAGGAAGAGATGATGGGAGTTTGTTTGGATTTTGGAGTTTGGTGGTGATGGCGGAGAAAGGTTTGGTGGGGGTGGTGGTGAAGGTCGGGTGCTGGTAATGGTGGTGGTGAAGGTGGTCAATCAATCAATCAAATGTATTTCTAAAGCTCTTTTTACATTAGCAGATGTCACAAACAGAAACCCAGCCTAAAACTGCAAACAATGCAGATGTAGAAGCACAGTGGCTAGGAAAAACTCCCTAAAAAGGTAGAAACCTAGAGAGCCTCTGAGAGGTGGCCAGTCCTCTTCTGGCTGTGGTAGGTAGAAATTATTCAGAGTACATGGCCATTAAGGCCAGATTGTTCTTCAAGATGTTGAAACGTTCATAGATGACCAGCAGTGTCAAATAATAATAATCACAGTTGTTGTAGAGGGTGCAACAGGTCAGCACCTCAGGAGTAAATGTCAGCTGGCTTTTCATAGCCGAGCATTCAGAGGTTGAGACAGCAGGTGTGGTAGGGAGAGTCAAAAACAACAGGTCCTGGGACAAGGTAGCCCATCCGGTGAACCGGTCATGGTTCCATATCCACAGGCAGAACAGTTGAAACTGGAGCAGCAGCACAACCAGGCGGACTGGGGACAGCCAGTAGTCATCCGGCCAGGTCGTCCTGAGGCATGGTCTTAGGGCTCAGGTCCTCTGAGAGGGGAGGGAGAATTAGAGGGAGCATACTTAAATTCACACAGGACACCAGATAAGACAGGAGAATTACGCCAAATATAACAGACGGACACAAACCCCTGGCACAGATTATTGTAGCATAGATACTGGAGGCTGAGACAGGGGGCTCAGGGGGAACTCTGGCCCCATCTGACGAGACCCCCGGACAGGGCCAATCAGACTGGATATAACCCCACCCACTTTGCCAAAGCACAGCCCCCACACCACTAGAGGTTTATCAACAGACCAGGTGGTGGTGGTGAAGGTTGTGTTGGTGCTGGTGGTAAAGGCGCAATGCTAGCTTACACATATATTTTTTTGAAAACTCTGTTTATTAAGTTTTAAACACACAAAATAACACATAGAAATATAAGTAATATACTCAAATAGAAAAAATACAAATAATACATTAAAAAATAGCTTTAAAGATACCATACTTTGGACAAGTTAAACACACCAGGCAGAAGGCTTCAAAGGTTAAAGGGCAATCTATAGTACAGGGACAGAGCGAACACCTCACCATTGTTCCTGTAAACAGTCAAGAGATAAGGGTGGAGAAATGCAACCACTCACAGAGAGTCATGGCCACAGACCGACCATCCACTGGACCAAAAATAAAAGGTTTACAATGCTTTAAAATAAAATAAAATAATAATAATAATTTTATGTAGGCGCGAACAACATTTCTAAATAAAACATTTAAAAACTGGGAAAAACAAGCTCATATTTTAGTCTTTTTTGTCAAGATGAACAAGGCATCCACAGGTCACAATCAATAAGCACATACACCTTAATGCCACCCCCCAGAAAAAAACCACAAAGAAATTCTCATCCAACCCTTAATTCACAGGGGTGTCACGTACTTATTTTGGTTTTAATAGGAATGCCATCAGAGAATGGACTGCTTAAAGTAAGATCAGAATGGAGCCCAAGCCTTATTAAACAGTTTGGGGTTCCCACGTGAATTGAATTGAATTTTTTCTAGTTTCAGAGAGCACAACACATCCCTCACCCAATATTTATACGATGGGGGAGCTGCTATCCTCCTATTCTGTAGTACTAGCAAAAAGAGTTGTATAAGCAATAGTGTCCGACTGGATTCATGACAGGGGGGTACCTATAGGCAGTACTCCAAAAAGGTCTGTAAGGGGAGACAGATCTATAACAGTGTCATATATATCAGAGAAACATTTAAATATGAATTCCCAGAAACCTGACAGTTTATGACAGCCCCAAAACATATGCAACAATGTGGCTGGTTCGATTTGACATCTGACACAGGTAGGATCAAAATCAGAGAATATTCTTTCAAGTTTGGTCCCAGACCAGTGGATACTGTGAACCACCTTGAATTGAATGAGGCTGTGTCTAGTGCTAAAAGAGGACGAATTCACCCTGTGCAGCACAGATTCCCAGGTCTGTTCCCCAAGTTCCTCCCCCAAATCCTTTTCCCCATCAAGTCTTTAAAGGCACCAAAGAAGGGTTCTGTAAGTCATGAATGATTGCATATACATCTGAAATTGCTCCCCAAGGAAGCTTGTTCAGCTCCAAGATGCTCTCTATAGCTGTATTCGCAGGCCTATGGGGAAATTCAGGTGTGTTAGCTCTGACAAAGTTCCTAGTCTGGAGACTGGGGGAGGTTGAACTTTTGCTGTACCTGAGCAAAAGAGGCAAATGTATCATCAAAGAATAATTGGACTAGTTAGGGGAGGCCTAGTGAGTGCCAGATGGCAAAAGCCCCATCATTTAAAGATGGAGGAAATAAAATGTTCTGATTAATTGGGCCTGATAGAGAAAAGCCTCAGAGGCTAAAGGCTAAATGGAACCGATTCCAAATTTTAAGAGACTGCTTTACAATTGGGTTGACACACCTTTTGCCGAGGGACACTGGGAGAGATGAGCACAACACAGAAGGAAGTGCAGCAGGTTTACACGATTCAGACTCCAACTGGACCCAGAGTGGTCTAGGGCCAGTAGGATCAGTCTGCAGCCAGTACAGAAAGGCTCTGAAATTTGCAGTCCAATAGTATGTCTGAAGATTTGGTAGAGCTAAACCCCCCAATGACCTAGGCTTCTGTAAATGTTTTCTACCAATCTGTGGTACCTTGCCATCCCAAATAAAATGTATGAATGTTTGATCCAGTGAATTAAAAAATATTTTGTAATAAAAATGGGTAAACATTGAAATAAATATAAAAATTTGGGCAACACACTGATTTTAATAACATTAATCCTTCCGATAAGAGAAAGAGGTAGCGAATTGCAAAAAGTAAAAGATTGTTTGAAATAAATTTTAATATTTCCTTGTCACTTTAACTCCTAAGTAGGTGAATTGATTGCGGACAATTCTAAACTGAGAACTTGTAAAAGAGCACTTTAAAGCAGCCTTATTTACAGGAAAAAGCTCACTCTTGCCTACATTCAGCTTGTACCCTGAGATTGATCCAAACTTTTTAAGAACAGACAAGGCACGTGGCAATGAGGTATCAGGGTTAGAGATAAACAAAAGGAGGTCGTCAGCATATAGCAAGACTTTCTGCTTTAAGCCCGTCTTGTTTGCATCATTAGAGCATAGTGCAATGGCGAGAGGCTCGATTGCCAAAGCAAACAACAAGGGGGAGAGTGGACAACCCAGTCTGGATCCGCAGTGCAAGGGAAAATAGTCAGAGGACAAGTTGTTAGTCCGTACCGAAGCCATGGGGGACAAATAAAGAATCTTTATCCACGCAATGAATTTGGGGCCAAAGCCAAATCTATCAAGGGAAGCTGTTAGGTAATCACACTCAATGCGGTCAAAAGCTTTTTCCGCATCAAGTGAGACCACCACCTCTGGGTCCTCCAACGCTGGGGAGTACAGTATATTCATAAGGTGCCTAATATTGAAAAACAAATGCCTATTTCTCACAAAGCCAGTCTGATCAGAGTGGCTTTGTGGATGGCTAAAAGCTTGGCTCGGATTTTGTAATCACAGTTTAAAAGCAAGATTGGGCGAAAGGATCCACATTCCAGGGGGTCTTTGTTTTTCTTTAACCTTTTGCGATGAGCAAACCCATATCCGGGAGCGTAATCATAGCCTCAAATGCATTAGCATAACGCAGCGGATATAAACATTTCCTATTTATGAAAATCGCAAATGAAATGAAATAAATATATTCAAACACAAGCTTAACCTTTTGTTAACAACACTGTCATCTCAGATTTTCTAAATATGCGTTACAGCCAATGCTAGACAAGCATTTGTGTAAGTTTATCATGGGATAATGCTATGCTAGGCTCTGCTGGCAGCAGGCAACATTTTCACATAAATAAGAAAAGCAACCAAATTAAATAATTTACCTTTGAAGAACTTCAAATGCTTTCACTCAGGAGATTCCCAGTTAGATAGCAAATGTTCCTTTTTTCCAAAAATATTATTTTTGTAGGCGAAATAGCTCCCGTTTCTTCATCATGCTTGGCTGAGAAATCGACCGGAAAATGCTGCAACTATAACGCCAAACGTTTTTCAAATGTTTTTAACATATATATTCGATAATATATCCGTTGGGGCAATTGGTTTCTCATAAGAAGCGATTGGAAAAATGGCTACCTCCGTTATTTACGCAAGATTTTCTGCGGGAGACACCATGTGACCACATGCGGGAACGTTTTTCATCCAAAACTTAAAATAGCGCCCCATAAATCCAAGAGAATAATTGTAATGAAATTGAAGCCTGATAAAGACTAGGCGGTAGCTTTGAGGTATTAACTTCTTGCGTCGAGCCAACCCGGATCCGGGATCATGACTACAGCCTCAAGACATTACCATAACACAACGTTAACTATTCATGAAAATCGCAAATGAAATGAAATCAATATGCTAGCTCTCAAGCTTAGCCTTTTGTTAACAACACTGTCATCTCAGATTTTCAAAAATATGCTTCTCAACCATAGCAAACTAGCATTTAGCATTTAGCGTTAGCATTTAGCGTTAGCATTAGCAGGCAACATTTTCACAAAAACCAGCAAAAACATTCAATAAATCATTTACCTTTGAAGAACTTCGGATGTTTTCAATGAGGAGACTCTCAGTTAGATAGCAAATGTTCAGTTTTCCTGAAAGATGTTGTGCCTCAAAAATCCTGCTCATTTCCTGTTTGAGGTTGCATCTTGGTTTCGCCTGTAAGATCAGTTCTGGGGCACCCACAGATAATATCTTTGCAGTTTTGAAAACATCAGAGTGTTTTCTTTCCAAAGCTGGCAATTATATGCATAGTCGAGCATCTTTTTGTGACAAAATATTGCGCTTAAATCGGGCACGTTTTTTAATCCAATAATGAAATAGTAATGTAAAATTTGGTTGGAAAACCATCCGGATCCGGTGATTTACCACTTTTCAACTGCTGTTGCAATCTCCTCAGGTGTAAATTCTTCTTCTAGACAGTCATGGGAGTCTGTATCAATTGAAGGCATATTCAAGCCATTAAAGAACAAATCAATCAGCAAAGGGTCTTGAGGGGATTCTGAGGTGCATAGCGCAGAGTACAATTGTTCGAATTGATCAATGATCTCTTCATGTATATCTGTGGTGGCACTAGACGGGGTCCTTATTTGTGGGATTAAATATGAGGCCTCAGATTTACGGATCTGATGTGCAAAGAGTTTACTGGCCTTGTCGCCATGTTCATACACTCTGTACCGAGCTCGCAAGAGTAACTGTTCAGCTTGCCTGGTAGAAAGCTCATCAAATTCAGATTGGAGAAGTTGGGCCTCTTTATGCAGATCAGAGGAAGGATCTGTAGCATACTTCTCATCCAATGTGGCTATGGATTCGCTCAGGTCCCGAAGTCGCTGAGAGCGAACTCTGTTTTGGTTGGCTGTATAAGAATAGATAGGTAGGTAGGTATGCTTTGAGAGACTCCCATATGGGTATCATGGTGTTGAATTAGTTTGTTGGTGTTGAATTAGTTTCTAGGAATAAGGTGATTTCAGATTAAATTAAATTGACAAATTCATTATCTGAGAGTAAAATGACGCCATTCATAACACATAGGAGGTCGCTGGGGAAACTCTAGTTCAAGCACTAATGGTGAATGGTCAGAGATAACAATACTCTCGTAAGTACACCGCCGAAGGTTAGGTAGAAGTTTTTTCTCCAAAAATAATGAGAATAAAAGGAATACTGTCTATCTGTAGGATGTAGGAAACGCCTGGCCTCAAACATAGCATATTTCTGAAGAAAGGATTGAATAAGTAGGGCACATTTAGATGGGCCTGTAGTTCTTGTCAAGAACTGGGGACATTTTACAGTTGAAATCCCTCCCTAAAATAAACAAATGAGAATCTAAATTGGGTATAGCAGATAAAAAGGAAGAAATTAAACTTGTGTCATCCCAATTGGGAGCATAAACACTAACCAAAACAAGAGGGGTAGAAAACAGTTCACCGGTTACTATGACGTATCGTCCCTTAAGATCAGCAATAACCTCAGAAGCTACAATGGGAGTAGCTTTATCAACCAAAATGGCAGCACCTCTTGATTTACTATGAAAGTTAGAGTGGAACACTGGACCAACTGTCGTGGAAGGATCAGAATTTGTTGGTAACATATGTACGATGTTTAATATTCATCAAATGTGTGTTAGTTAATTCTCATCAGAATGGTATTTTTGTATAATACTATGGCGAGGTTGCAGTTATCTGTTCTATGTCAAAACTAAGTTGCATGGGCCACAGAGAGGGGAGAGGTCAAAGTGTCATCATGTGTAAACATATCTTTTACTCCCTACCTTTCCCATTCTGGGAAAGGAGTGTTGCAGTGTCTGGAATCATTCTATGCTCCCGCTAATGTTGTTTCTATCTTAAAGCTAACATATAGCCTCATTCTCCTCTCTGTGAGTTTGTCCAGGAGGTTGTATTTTGAGTTGGTTGTATCTAAATGACAATTTGATATATGCCTGTTGATTTGGAGGATTGGTTTATGGTTCTGGGGTTTGAGAAAGGAGACAAAGCTGAACGATGAATTATGTCTATGCTGTCTGACTATGTGTGTCTTTGCCTGTTGGAGACACCCGTTCCCATTTGGGAACGCGCCCCCACCCCCCCAGCTGGAATGTGGCGCAGGGAACGCAAGAAATATTCCTAAAAATATTTAACCTCCACACATTAACCTCTTGCTTCTACCTGGCACGCAGGCGTCCCAACTAGAGCTCTAGAAATGCAAATGCGCTACGCTAAATGCTAATAGTATTAGTTAAAACTCAAAAGTTCATTAAAATACACATGCAGGGTATTGAATTAAAGCTACACTCGTTGTGAATCCAGGCAACAAGTCAGATTTCTAAAATGTTTTACGGCGAAAACATAGCACATATTTATGTCAAACCACCACCACAGACATAGCTCATTAGCATAGCCAAGTAGGAAAAAATATGCAATCAACAAACGCAGGATTAAAAAAAAAAATCATTTCACTAACCTTTTGAAATCTTCATCAGATGACAGTAATATAACATGTTACACAGTACATTCATTTTTTTCAATAATCTGCAATATATATCCATAAATCTCTGTTTACAATGACGCATCGTTCAAAAAATGCTACTAAAATGTCAGGAGAAATGAAATAGCTCCGGCAGATAACGTCAGCTAACAAGGAATACACATCATAAACTTTGACTAAATATGCATGTTTTACATATGTATAGGAAGATACACTTCTTCTAAATGCAATCGCTGTGTTACATTTATTTTTAACGTTACAGTTTGCGTTTACTAGGCTATACTAGGAGTCGGCGCTCCAAATGTATCATTATGCCTCCTCTATCTTGGAGTCGACAGAAACCCAAAATTAACACATAAATATTCCCTTACCTTTGCTGTTCTTCCATCAAAAGACCTGGAAGGGATTATACTTACCAAAACAGCGTTTAGTTTTCAAGTCTGCGTCTTTCGGTTCTCAAAATAGCCACTTTTCGGTCGAAATGTAGGCAAAATTCAAGTGGATGCGCACCAAAACGTTGAAATTATATATTATATGTCGAGTAAACTTGTCAAACTATGTTCATAATTAAGCTTTAACATGTTATAAAGGTGTACAGCAATTGTGAGGACGAAGCGAAACACACACGTCTTTTAATTGATCCTGAAGAAAAGAGAGAGCGGGAGCAGAGCGCGCATAAACGTACACTTTTTTTAGGCGTGACCGAGACCTTTCGGCACGCTCAACGTCTCGTGAGCGCGCGATTCTCACAATGAGAAGCCCCATTGAAAGCAGGCTTCGCGCTGAACACGTAGGAACTGTTCCCAGAGCGGTAGCCTTTTGGGAAGTGCGTTTAAGATGACGTCAAAGTTGGGCCAACTTTTTCCATGACAAGAGAGATTTTGGGAGAATGCATGCCCTGACACTTCTGCTTTACATATAGACCAAATTTAAACGGTTTTAGAAGCTTTAGAGTGTTTTCTATTCAATAATATTTTTTATATGCATATATTAGCAACTTTTGACAAAAATTTATCCTGTTTTATATGGGTACCCAATTTCTCCAGAAGGGGCAGTAAACAGGGGGTATCCAGTTGCATTGTAAGGGGCTCTCAGAGAATTCACTGGGAGACACTGAATTTATCTGAGAGTCACATGATTGTGATAGAGCTCATATAATTAAAGATGAACTTTTATAACTAACTCTGACGTGTGTGTGTGGTTCGCTCCCATGATTTGGTAAATAGAGGAAATTTCCACGACACAACCCAGTCCCTACGCATCCTAAAAGTCTCACCAGTCCTCAAGTGAGTCTCTTGTAGAAATGCAACATTTGCATTCAAACCCTTTAAGTGTGTCAACACCCTCTTACGCTTCACTGGGTTGTTAACCCCTTGTTAACGAAATGTACTTGATCGCATTATTTCGCCCCCCCCACCGGGCATTCCCGTTATACAACCCTGTCATTATAGCATAGAATGGAAAAGCAATGAACACCCAAAACCCCCAGAATAACTTGTCTCAGAGTAATAATGTATGATGTAAAATGTTTGGAAAAAGTACAGAAAAAAAACTAAAAAGACAGAATGACAACATTAGAACTGAACAATGCAACCTCCCCCCCACCCCCTCCCCCCATCCCAGACAGTACCTCCCCAAACAAGGTACAAGCCTAAATAGAACATGTTCTCTTCGCACAGTATGCCTGTGAGAGTACGGTCTTAAACCTAAACCCACAGTCCCGCTCTTTAAAGTCAGGTTTTGCTAATCGATCAAACAGCAAAAAGAGAGACTTTAATTTTTTTTTAAATAAATAAAAGTGAATCCCTTGTGCAAACGAAATGACAAAATCACCACTTGTAGATGTATATAATTATATTCCTAGTCTTATTACAGGAATTGAGAGAGAACATAAATAAAATGTATAAAGGCTCTCAGCCAAAAACCTAATTTGAAGTAAGGAAATCGTAGAAAGAGAATCAAAAAAATATATCTATAATAATTGTCTAGTTGACGCTGAGACAACTTACAGCCAAGACCAAAAAACTACGTGTGCGCAACGTTGAACGTTTGCTGGGCATAAATGATGCTCAAAACTTTTAAAATTGAAGTGAAGACCCCCAAAAGCGTGTAGCGTCAGGAAACATTTACTGTTTACTGGGTCAATGCAAATGGATGCAGTAAACAAATAACAACAAATATTTTGAGTCACTGAATAGGTGAACGAGACAGCCTAGAAACACAGGAGTTAAGTAAAACAATGAAGTTAAAATGACTGAATGCTTGTAAGGCAAGCACACTAGATGATCAAAACATTAGATCATATCAAAGAAGCCTGAATGGGTTCGCCAACTCCCCAACTATACAAGACTAGCCTGTTATAACTAAACATAATTGTACCACAGGTGGGCTACTTAATATCCACAGTTCGCAAGCAACAGTTGCTGAACTGTGAGCAAGTTCAAGACTTCTTGATGTGATGTTGAATGTGAGCCTTAGCCTCATCCGGAGACTCAAATGTGTAGTCTTTGCCATCATGAGCCATAAATGGGCCGGGAATCGCAGTCCATACTTCACATCTGGATGGTCCTGAAGTAGTAATTTGGCCTGTCCGAAAGCTGAGCGCTGCCTGGAATCAGTGGGGGAGTAGATGGAGAAGATCTGTCCTTGAAAGCTCAGAGTGGTATTGCGGGCTCGTTGGAGAATCTCCATCTTCTCATGGTAAAAGTGCACTCAAAGAATTATGTCACGGGGCCTCTCACCATCCCAGGGCTTTGGGTGCAGCGACCAGTGGGCACGATCAATCAGCGGCTTTTCATCTAAGGCAAGAACATCCTTCAGCAGCCCAGAAATTAAATCAGTGGTGCGATGCATTTCCTCTGACTCTGGGACAGATACAAGTCTCAGGTTATTGCGGCGTGAGAATCCCTGTAAACTCACAGCTCTCCTTCACCTTTTTGAAATTCACATCCAGGTGCTTCACATCAGCCTTCAGGGATGTAGTTAAGTCGGAGACATTGGTAGCGGAGGTCTCCAGTGCTGTGTGACGCAGTTTTTGTTTTGAGTGATGTGATTGCTGGCATAGTCTCGTACCGCAGGATGGTTAGATCTGCTTTTAAAGTATCAGAAACCTCCTGTACTCGGGCCTCAATCGTAGCAACCACCTCCATTTTAATTTCAACTCTCTCAGACCATAGTAGTTTGATGGCCTCTAGAATGTTCATTTCAGCGCCACAAGGCCAAGCCACACCCCCGGGTAAAGTGTGAGTCCTCGGGCCCTCAGACTCAGGAGAGGGCGGTGATGAGAGTGGGTCTTGTAGGCCGGGTTTTCTGAAAGTCATGCCTTTGGCCTTATGTTTTGTCGACATGCTGACATTCGAAGACAAAGTAGTCTTGGTTTTTACGGAAAGGGATCGCCAAACTAATATTTGAAAATAAATACGGTTCTGCTACAAAATTCACATAAACCTTAAGAATACCACGGGAGCAAACGGAAAACACGTCAGTCGCACATGGCGTCCCTCCAATCCCCCCCGCCTCCACATATTTTAGCCTAGAGAGTGTCTTAGTGTGAAAATGCCCCCAACCCCCACTACTAAGGAACCCAGTCTCATTGTCTGTATATATTTTGCTTACGAATACACAGGCACTTGTCCATGAGAAAAGCAGCCTCGCTCTGCTTTTGCACCTGCTATGTGAAATGTCAGTGTTCCCCTTCTCAAAATACCCTTATCCAATAGCCAGGTGTAAAATGTTCTTACACCACAAGAGGCAGCAAAGTACACCGCATCCCTCTACATTTTAACAGGTGGATTTGTTTATTTTAGCATAGAGCTGCTTAGGGACCTTTGATACACACACACACACCTCATGGTGAGTAAACAGGCTGTGCACACCTGTCACATCCACTCTGTGCGTCTGCTCTGAATATTGTCACAGCACTGTGGAGCCTTAGTATTGATCTGCTGCATTAAAGAACATCAGTCACTCATTAGTCAGTAGCATTAGAGATGTGCCTGAGCGATATAGTGCGTGTGTGCTTGTATGTGTGTAAGTGTGCTCGGACTGCCGCGCAGAAGAAATATGAGCACGAGATTGAACTTCACTCAACTTTCTACAGTTTTCCCTTTTTGTTAACACTATCAACATTTCACTCTACTGTGGGAATAATCATTGAATCAACGCCGTCCCTCTGGGCTGCCTCGCTCCCCCAGGCACGTCCCTGCCTCCCCCTGGTCTACGCGATTGTCTTACAGGCACGCCATGGACACCCCATGGGGCCCTTTTCCCACACCCACCCACGCCCAAACCACCCACCCTAGATGACACCCTCCCTCCCGTTGCCACTCTCCTAGCTCTGATTTACGGGGATTGGCTACCTCTGTCACAGTGTGTGGTGTCTGCGACCTGGGTTTGACCCGCTTGGGATATATATCGTCCCTGGGTTATCTACATAATGCACAGTGAGAGGTTGAGAAAGCCATCAGAGAGTGAAAGACAGCAAGAGCGGGAAGGAGTGAGGGAGGGAAGGAGAGGGAAGGGAAAAGAGATGCACAGTCCCATTAGCTAGAAGACAATGGTGCTGGCTAAATGACGGGAGAGAATGTAATTGTTTCTGGAGGGCCAGAGAGAGGCTACTGTCAGTTCTGCTGCTGCTGTGTTGTTGAGGTAAAGGCTGAGCTGGTTTCTCTGTCTTCCCTCTATATCTCTGTCTTTATTCTAACACAGTTATACACAGTTATACCAAGGAAAGCACTCAGTCAGGACAGCAGGGTGCCTCAGTGTATGCTTGTGTGTGTTTTTGGTTTGTGGGGACCGAGAAGTCCTCACCAAGATAGTAAAACAAGGAACATCTGGACAAGTGGGGACACTTATCCAGTACCAAGGAAAATGGCTATTTTAGGAATTTTATGGTTAGAATTAGGGTTAGGGTAAGAATTAGGGTTAGGGTTTAAGGAAATTAGGATTTTGAATTGGAGTCAATTGTTTGGGTCCCACAAGGATATTAAAACAGACATGTGTGTGTGTGTCCATGAAAGAGTGTGTGTGTGCGTGTTTGTCTGTGAGTGTATTTTAGTGGATGTGAATACCTGCATTGGAGTGAATATGTGTAAGTATATTACCATGTCGGTGTATGAATGTGACAGTGTGTGTCAGTGAGTATCTAACAGATATTGTCTTTGAGTTTATAGAACCACCTGTGTACCGGTTGTGGTGAATGCAGCTCTTATCAGCATTCAGCTAAAAACCTGGACCCATTGATCATCTCCCGTTGCACAATGACGCATAATCCCCACCTATAATGCCTCTTTCATAATCAACTTGGTCCCTGCTACACCCATAAATAATGAGAAAGAAGAAGGGAAGGGTAAACAGATGAAGGCACACGGCATCCCGTTTTCAGGAAGTGGTCCATTATGACACATTTCCCCTATTTTTTTTACGATGGTGAATGATCCATTATCCAGATGGCGAGAAGGAGAACCCTTCAGCGGGGATGATGCTGGTGCGTTTGACGCTATGGTCGTCTAAGGGCTGCATGCACACATACACACACACGCACGCATATATGCAGACACACACACACACACACACACACACACACACACACACACACACACACACACACACACACACACACACGCACGCACACACGCACACACGCACACACGCACACACACACACACACACACACACACACACACACACACACACACACACACACACACACACACACACACACACACACACACACACACACACACACACACACACACACACACATCCACAATAATAGTAATAAACAGCTGTTGCCTCTTGTCTGCATACAGGCAGGAATTTCCCATGTTGGGTTGGGCCTGGCCAGATATGGAACAGCTGAGGCCTACAGATGTCTGATGGCATCCAACGACAGGAAACAGCGTAGGAATCTTTTAATTTACATTTTGGAGAGGCAGACTATTAACTTCCTTGAAATGTTTCATTTATCAATATGATTTATTAGTGTTGTTGTCGAATCACAGAACATCTAGTCCAAATTGAGTTGAAGAATATTGAGTGGAGTTGGGCCCTGAGAATCTGACGTAACTTGTGTAACTTGTCTAGAACTAACATAAACTAACAAAGTATATTGAGCTCACAAAGAGATATGTCAGTGTTTATATGTAAGTGTTCTTGAGTCATTTGTGGTAAAATAAAATCTTATTTCAACTGTAGTGTCATTATGTCGCATTTTTTTAAAGTCGTAAGGTAAGGCGTGAGAGTGATACTGCACTTAAAAGGCAATATATGAACCACTGAGAAATCCATGAACATCAACGAGCAGAGAAATACAATTACATTTAAAGCCTTTTCTTTCCTTCAGGAACATCAATGTAAACATCTTTAAAATGACTTCTACACTGCTTCTCAACTGAGCAGTCATGCATTGAGGGAAATTCAAAGCAATGGAAAATAGAATTGCTCAACTTGCCATTTCTCAGGAGACTAAACTACATTTTTAAAGCGGTGTCTATGTTTTTGATTGTCTGTTTGTCTGTTTGCTGCTGTTTTAACCACTGTGGAAGATGAACTGCTGCATTTCAGCAGGGTTGCTAACGCATCATGCGTGTGTCATTTGTGGGAAAATTGTGCATTTGGAACTGGAGAAGTGGGTTGTGGAAATGGCGCCCGATATGACCTCCATTTTAGAGAATGGTTACAGGGATAATGGAAACCCCGGGAGGTACAGTCCTGCCTGCTCCCTAGCCCCAACACACACACACACACACACACACACACACACACACACACACACACACACACGCACACACACACACACACACACACACACACACACACACACACACACACACACACACACACACACACACACACACACACACACACACACACACACACACACACACACACACACACACACACACACACACACACACACACAGCTTACTTCACCAGGTCTGACATTAGAGGGATGAGTGACAAGACGTGTGTGTTCTAAGTGCTCTTGGGTGTCATTAGGCTAATATTTCTTCTAATCACCCAAATCTCCATGCAAGTCTAGCACCCTTCTCATGCTTTTACCTCAAGTGAGGCCTACAGAACAAAACCCCCGAACAGAAATCTTTGCCTGCCTTATGTTTGTGTTGTGTACTCACACTTACACACTCCCCATGGTACTCTCTTTGGCGCTATTTCTCTTATTCATGGCTGTGGGAGCGGGAACACATGGATTCATCTGTAAAGCCTGGGCCCAGCCTGTGTCCATATCCCCTCTCCCCCTGCCTGGACCACAGACATGGGCTTTATTGACTGGTTTTATTCCTCCTCCATGATGAGACTCAGAGTAGCAGAGCACAACCCACTCAGGGTGGCTCCCCCATTAGAAGCACATCATCTGCCATGATTAGATACTTCTTTTTAAAAATCTGAGCCCTGTCTCTCTCTCCTTTCCCTATGTCTATCTGTCCTCCATGCCTTTCAGTGGGGCTGTTGAGAATAGAAAAGCCTCATCTCCAGTAGCCTCTCACTCCTGTTGCCTTTTGTACAGCTACTCACAAGCCAGCTGCCTATTCACATACCTCTCCTGTCCTCTCCTCTCCTCTGACTGGTTCCCACTGAATGGGGCTTAATTGGCAGAGGACAGGACAGGACAGGACACACAACTTCTCGTCTCTCATTAGCCACCTGCTGACTTCATGATATTTTCTCTAGTAAACACTGAACACTGACAGCCAATGGTGTTGCTCATCTCCATCATGACACCTGACGTCTGTTTGTACCACTTTTGTCATATTCTCAGAGGACGCACTTGTAACATGCATTACCATGAAAACATAAAGTGAAAATGAAATGAAACAGTGCTCCTAATCGAAATGAAATTACGAAAATAATGTGTTCACCCGGCCACGACTATGTAAACACACTGTATTGTGATGATACTTGCCGATTAGGCAGTAAACTTGTGGTTGGAGGTGTGTCCAACCCACAGGTGCCATCTTGAATAAACTGCAGGTGCCATCTTGAATAAACTGCAGGCCCATTGTTTTGTGAGGGCCTAGCTAGCATTGTTTGAGAGCCTAGCTAGCATTGTTTGAGAGCTGAGCTAGCATTGTTTGAGAGCTGAGCTAGCATTGTTTGAGAGCTGAGCTAGCATTGTTTGAGAGCTGAGCTAGCATTGTTTGAGAGCTGAGCTAGCATTGTTTAAGAGCTGAGCTAGCATTGTTTAAGAGCTGAGCTAGCATTGTTTGAGAGCTGAGCTAACATTGTCTGAGAGCTGAGCTAGCATTGTTTGAGAGCTGAGCTAGCATTGGTTGAGAGCCAGCATTGTTTGATATAAAGATGTATTTCAGGCATTTTTCCACTCTATTTGGCTGAACTATTGTTCAGAGCCATCTATTTCCATTGAACCTTTAGAATTTCTATTGGAATGTTAACTTTATTCTTTTTTAATTTAACCATTATTTAACTAGTTAAGAACAAATTATTATTTACAATGACGGCCTACTGGGGAACAATGGGTTAACTGCCTTGTTCAGGGGCAGATAGGCAGATTTTTACCTTGTCAGCTCAGGGATTCAATCCAGAAACCTTTCGGTTACTGGCCCAACGCTCTAACCACTAGGCTACCTGCCACCCCAGGGATTGAGTTGATTTATACCTGGGATTGAGTTGAGATTACCTTTTTGTCTGTTTTACATGTATTCTTAACTTTAGATTATATATCCTTGGATTTGGATTTGCATCCAGAGACTGAACCAGAGAGTCTGGTAGGATCTCTTTGAACCGCTTGCTCTATTTCTGCTCTAATTTAGGAGTTTCCTATCAATACACTATTATTGCACTGACAAAGTTCCCCAATCTTTAATTCATGGCAAGTGGATGGTTCCCGACAGAGATGGTCGCCTCGCTTCGTGTTCTTAGGAAACGATGCAGTTTTTTGTTTTGTATTATTTCCTACACTATTACCCCAGGAAATCTTAAGTCTCATTACATACAGCCGGGAAGAACTATTGGATATAAGAGCAAAGTCAATTTACCAATATTACGACCAGGAATATGATTTTCCGAAGCGGATCCTCTGTTTGGACCACCACCCAGGACAATGGATTGGATCCCAGTAGGCGACCCAAAACAATGGCGCCGTCGTAGATTGAGCGGTCTTCTGGTCAGGCTCCGTAGATTGGCACATGGCCCACCTCTCCCGAGTATACTACACGCCAATGTCCAGTGTCATGACAACAAGGTAGACAAAATTCGAGCAAGGCTGGCCTTCCAGAGAGACATCAGAGATTGTAACATTCTCTGTTTCATGGAAACATGGCTCACTCGGGATACCTTATCAGACTCGGTACAGCTACCCGGTTTCTTCACGCATCGCGCCGACAGAAACAAACATCTCTCTGGTAAGAAGAAGGGCGGGGTGAATGCCTTATGATTAACGAGTAGTGGTGTGATCATAACAATATACAGGAACTCAAGTTCTTTTGTTGACGTGACCTAGAATACCTTACAATCAAATGCCGACCACATTATCTACCAAGAGAATTCTCTTTGATTATAATAACAGCCATTTTTATCCCCCTCCCCCAAGCAGACACCTCGACGGCCCTGAAAGAACTTCATTGGACTCTATGTAATCTGGAAACGACATATCCTGAGGCATCATTTATTGTTGCTGGGGATTTTAACAAGGCTAATCTGAAAACAAGGCTCCCTAAATTTGATCAGCATATCGAATGCGCGACCCGGGCTGGCAAAATTCTGGATCATTGTTACTCTAACTTCTGCAACGCATACAAAGCCCTCCCTCGCCCTCCTTTTGGCAAATCTGACCACAACTCCATTTTGTTGCTCCCAGCCTATAGACAGAAACTAAAACAGGAAACGCCCGTGCTCAGGTCTGTTCAACGCTGGTCCGACCAATCGGATTCCACGCTTCAAGATTGCATCGATCACGTGGACTGGGATATGTTCCGCATAGTGTCGGGCAATAATATTGATGTATACGCTGATTTGGTGAGTGAGTTTATTAGCAAGTGCATCGGTGATGTTGTACCAATGGTGACTATTAAAACCTTCCCCAACCAGAAACCGTGGATAGATGGCAGCATTCACACAAAACTGAAAGTGTAAACTACTACTTTTAATCATGGGAAGGTGGCCGGAAACATGACCAAAAAAAAACAGTGTAGCTATTCCCTCTGCAAGGCAATCAAACAAGCTAAGCGTCAGTATCGAGACAAAGTAGAGTTGCAATTCAACAGCTCAGACACAAGACGTGTGTGGCAGGATCTACAGTCAATCACAGATTACAAAAATAAATCCAGCCCCGTCGCAGGCACCAACTTCTTGCTTCCAGACAAACTAAACAACTTCTTTGCCCGCTTTGAGGACAATACAGTGCCGCTGACACGGCCCGCTACCATAACCTGCGGCCTCTCCTTCACCGCAGCCAATCCCTATCCCAGTCTGCTGTTCCCACATGCTTCAAGAGGGCCACCATCGTTCCCGTTCCCCAAGAAAGCAAAGGTAACTGAGCTAAACGACTATCGCCCCGTAGCACTCACTTACGTCATCATGAAGTTCTCACCTACCCACCCTAGACCAGAGGTGGGCAAACTTTTTGACTCGCGGGCCACAATGGGTTCTAAAATTTGACAGAGGGGCCGGGCCAGGAGAATTTGGAGGGAGTGTTTGGGCCGGATATACTAAAGCATTAAATGTAGTGTGTGCAAACCTCATAGCACAGTAAGAACACTACAACCCAATTTATTAACTGTCTTTCAAATGTGAAAAATAGCCCTTATCAGTTAATAAATTTGTCTCAAGGAATATGCAAGATATGGCATTTACATACTATTTCGCAGATACTGGGAGGAGGAAATGTAAATAGATTAAAATAACATACGCACTGTGATTTATCAAGATTGCGTCTGTTTTTAATAAGTTTCAATCGAAGGTGCAAAGTTAAAGAAATCAACATTTATTGAAAAATGGAATCACTTTCAACATTCAAAACATATTATTACACAACGAAATACTCAAGCTCAATAATATCTACTTGTGTTAAACTCTGCAAAATCATGGATGGATTGTCCTGACCGCGCGCTCTACAAACGCGCCACGGACGCCCTCGCCTTCACGCGCAAACAGTACACGTGTATCGTTGCCAAGCACACAGACATAGGCTGTATTAAATATCCTACCTGCAGCTGAAAATTTAAATTAAATTAAGAGCGATGTGCGGCGTGTTAATTAAGCTACTGTACCGCTGCTGTGCTTAAGGGCTTAATGGTGACGTGACACGAAGTGAAAATTAAAGTGAAATAAAGAGAAATACGCGCCACTCCAACAACGGTCAATGTGTTTTGAGTGCGCCATCTATTGGGGAAACGTGGGCATTGCAGGGAAAGGGGAAAAAAGGAGGTTTTTACTATAATTTGGACAAATTCGGCGGGCCGGATTAAAAAGCCTAACGGGCCGTATGTGGCCCGCGGGCCATAGTTTGCCCATGTCTGCTCTAGACACACTCCAATTTGCTTACCACCCCATTAGGTCCACAGACGACACAATCGCAATCACACTGCACACTGCCCTAACCCATCTGGACAAGAGGAATACCTATGTAAGAATACTGTTCTTCGATTACAGCTCAGCATTTAACACCATAGTACCCTCCAAACTCATCATTAAGCTCGAAATCCTGGGTCTCGATACAGCCCTGTGCAACTGGGTCCTGGACTTTCTGACGGGACGCCCTCAGGTGGTGAGGGTAGGTAACTGTAGCTCAGTTGGTAGAGCATGGCGCTTGTAACGCCAGGGTAGTGGGTTTGATCCCCGGGACCACCCATACGTAGAATGTATGCACACATGACTGTAAGTCGCTTTGGATAAAAGCGTCTGCTAAATGGCATATATTATTATATAATATTATTATTATTATCCCGCTGATCTTCAACACTGGGGCCCCACAAGGGTCCGTTCTTAGCCTTCTCTTGTACTCCCTGTTCACCCATGACTGTGTGGCCATGCACCCCTCTAACTCAATCATCAAGTTTGCAGGCAACACTACAGTGGTAGTCTTGATTACCAACAACGACGAGACGGCCTACAGGGAGGAGGTGATGTCAGGAAAATAACCTCTCAGTCAACGTCAACAAAACAAAGGAGATGATCGTGGACTTCAGGAAACAGCAGAGGGAGCACCCCCCTATCCACATCGATGGGACAGTAGTGGAGAAGCTGGAACATTTTCAGATCCTCGGCATACACATCACGGACAAACTGAAATGGTTCACCCACACAGACAGCGCCTCTTCAACCTCAGGAGGCTGAAGAAATTTGGCTTGTCACCAAAAACACTCACAAGCTGTTACAGATGCACAATCGAGACATCCTGTCAGGCTGTATCACCGCCTGGTACGGCAACTACTACGTCCACAACCATAAGGCTGTCCAGAGGGTAGTGAGGTCTGCACAACGCATCACCGGGGGCAAACTACCTGCCCTCCAGGACACCTACACCACCCAATTTCACAGGAAAGCCAAAAAGATCATCAAGGACAACAACCACCCGAGCCACTGCCTGTTCACCCCTCTATCATCCAGAAGGCGAGGTCAGTACAGGTGCATCAAATCTGCGACCGAGAGACTGAAAAACAGCTTCTATCTCAAGGCCATCAGACTGTTAAACAGCCATCACTAACATTGAATGGCTGCTGCCAACATACTGACTCAAATCTCTATCCACTTTAATAATTACAAATGGGATGTAATAAATGTATCACTAGTTACTTTAAACAATGCCACTTTATGTAATGTTTACATAGCCTACATTACTCATCTCATATGTATATACTGTATGCCATCTACTGCATATTGCCTATGCCATTCGGCCATCGCTCACCCATATATTTATATGTACATATTCTTATTAATTCCTTTACACTTGTGTGTGTAACGCAGTTGTTGTGAAATTGTTAGATTACTTGTTAGATATTACTGCACGGTCTGAACTAGAAGCACAAGCATTTCGCTGCACTCACATTAACATCTGCTAACCATGTGTACGTGACCAATACAATTTGATTTGATTTGAGTTTGTGGTTAATGCAAGTATTGTCAGGATTTGGCCAGGGTTGTTCCAGTTTTTGGTCACTAGATGCCCCCATTTTGCCTTTTGACCTTTTGTTTTCCCTTGATCCCCATTATTATTTGCACCTGTGCCTCGTTTCCCCTGATTGTATTTAAACCCTTAGTTTTCCTCAGTTATTTGCTCTGTGTTTGTATGTTAGCACCCAGCCCTAGTATTCTGTGTACTCTTGTTGATCCCAGTGGACTCTCTTGTGGAATTCTGTTTTTTGTTCTTGTTTGTTTATTTTTGAGTATCTTTTGAGGCTTTTTATGCTATACCTACCACCTTGTGGATTGACCTTTTTCCTGAAGGACTTCACTTTTTTACTTCATTAAATACACTGTCTCAAGTACTGCTGTGTCTGCCTCATCTTCTGGGTTCTGCCGACTATTCGTGGCTCAGTTGGTTAAGTGACTGTTTCTCACTCCGCAGACCCGGGTTCGTAACCGGGTCCTGACAAGTATGTTCCACACTGAAATGTGTGTGTTGACAACTCCCCCCCCTCACACACACACACACACACTGCTAAGATGGTGGGCTCTAATCTAACAGTAGCCAGCAGAGCAGTCATTATTAAGGAACGGATTCCACTGTTTACAGGGAGGGAAGGAGGGCGAGAGGGAGGGAAGGAGGGCGGAGGGGGTTGTAATGGATGCTGTGACCAGTAATTAGGCTAGGCTCCAGTCCTGTGTTAAAATGTCACGACTTTGGGAGAGCCATTTAGTGAAGTAACGAGTCTGTAGCAGTTTATTGATGGCACTTTTCTCTACTTTCCCAATGTGATCCTCCTCAGACCCGTCGGCCCACTTTCCGCACCCTTAGGGGCTCCCCCAACAGTCATTGCCGCTAATTAATTGAAATTAGGGCAGATCAAATGCATTTCAACTTTTCTCATATGAGAGAAGTACCTGAGGGAATGAATTTCCAATTTAGAAACTTGGGGATTTCTGTCTGCTTTAATGGTGTTAAACGAGGGCTGTTAATATGGGCACGGGCGCTAATCTAGGGCCATTGTGCCTGTTGTCCGTGTTGATTCATTTGGATTTGAAGGCATCCGTAACCCAGGTCGCCTGCTCTGGGCTTGATTGGTTTGCCTCCAAATCATTTCTTAGTGTCCGCAGCTAATTGTGTTCTGTGCTGTCTAACGAAGTCGAGAATTGAGACTTGTGATTGCAATTTCCAAGTCCTCTTTAATCTTTTTCTCCTACGCATGTGCTCTGTTGGAAAGCAGGTGTTGGGGATCTGAATATTCATTACTGAAGCGTTACGGAGGGCGATCTGTTGTTTTACCTCTGTCTGTTTGGTTGTTGCTATCACTCCTCTTCTCTCTCTCTCCCTACAACAGTTATGGCCCTTTTATGTTTTATGTATAAGCTCTTTCCATCAAAAGAGGTGTGTTGTAAATTGCTGTGTGTGTGCTCGCTTTTTGTGTGTGTGTACGTGTATGCATGTGTGTGTGTTTGTTGGTACCTTCAACGAGTTTCACACAGGTCCTAGTCAGGTGCTAAACCCTGTTATAAACTGCGAGCCACCTGAGAGCACTGTACTGCTGTATTAGTGGTTCATCCTATCCAATCATGTCCAATTCAGTATTTTAAGATATGAAACAACGTTGCCATTTCAAAGTATTCAAAGAGGGCCGAAGTATTTGTGTATTAGTTGTCCCAGAAAGGTTGGGGAGGAAGATGGAAGAGATTTAAATAACTGGTCCACTGTATGTCTTCTTTAAAAGTCAATCGCTCCATCTTATGTCCTGATTAAGAGGCCTTATTGGCATCTACATCTGTATTAACATGGCTGCCAGTGACCCTGCTGCCGTGTGTCCGGCCCGGAGACAGCCCTGACAAATTGATTCACAAAAGGAGGACAGCTCCACGCTTGTCACAGGGTCTCAGGGGTGGGGAGGCCCGAGGAGCAGTGGAGTAGACCCCCCCCCACAGGGGCAAGAATAACCCCCAAGCCGCCACAATAGGCACACATGTCCCTTAGGCCAGGGCTGGCCCATTGAAGCCCCTGTTACTTACACCCTAATAAGGATTACGCTTAATGAACTGGAAGGAGTCTACAATGGAGGAAGTAGGCCTTTATGCAGGCTCTAATTCCATTTGGTGATGTGTCCCCCTTTCTGGCCTAGCTCTATTTGAAAACAAGGTGTAATCCTCTTGACTATCAAAGATGGGGAGAGAGTATGAATTTAGACTGGCTGGGCTTGCCTTCTCCTCTCTTGGAGGCTGGGGGCAGATTAGTCCTGGGGAGGACGCAGCCTGCTGACACCATCTGCCCCTTCTCTAGTCTACACCATATCAATACAGACTCAATACACCCACAGGCATACAGACACACTCTCACACTTGTATGCTCACACATCACACAAACACACATGTATAAACACACATTTGCAGTACATACTGTACATAAACACACCCACACGAACTCAGGTAGATTACATGAATTTTCCCTTTCTAACTTGATCAATTAATTTCACATGACCTGATGTATTAGAATGCATTCAAACAAACTATTGAACTAGTTTGAATGAAATGCATTTTTACTGAATAGTGTATATATTATGTGGTAGCCTAATGTAGCCTTCAGGGGAAAAATGTCATAGTTTGTTCATCTCAGTTCTCATCAAGATGTTAATGTTGAATTTTCTGTATGACATCAATATATTCATTGTTCAGATGCAAAAAATAAAAAAATAAAATTCCATTCAGATTTTATATTTTATAAAACAGGGATTTGTTTGTTAGTTTGTGTGTGTGCGCGCTTGCGGTGCATGCGAGCATGTAGGTGTATGTATATTATCATCCAATGTGTGTGTTGTATTGGCTTTTTTTCTCTCTGAGGACAACCTGCACATCCCTCTTCCCTGCCCATGTTTTTTAATTGCAGAGGCCGTAGTAACACAGTGACACACTGCTTAGAGAGGCATGGAGGGAGAGGAGAGGAGGGAGAGGGGAGGAGGGAGAGGGGAGGAGGGATATAGGAGGAGGGAGAGGGGAGGAGGGAGAGAGGAGGAGGGAGAGGGGAGGAGGGAGAGGCATGGAGGGAGACAGGAGGAGGGAGAGGGGAGGAGGGAGAGAGGAGAGACAAAGGAGTGATAGAGGAAGAGAGAAGGGAAGAAGGGAGAGAGGGAGAGGAGACAAAGGAAGGATAGAGGAAGAGAACATGGAAGACAGCACATTGGGAGCAAGGGGGGTTTCTTCCGCTCAGATGATGAACCCATGGAATGCTATTAAAGGGAATTGACATGCATTTCATTAATACATTTCATTTCACTGCTTTCTTATCTATACATGCAGTGTAAACAATCCTACAGGTTAAAATGGTTGTTCTAGTCAGAGCAGTGTTAATGTCACTGGAATAATGAATAATGGAATAATGAATATCAGGAATACCAGCTGGAAACTAGCAAATTAATGGTTGACAGTTCCTTCTACTCATTCTGAGTGACAGGGGCTGTTGGTCTGCTGGTTGTGTAGGATCATATTGTAAAGTAAACTACTTTTGAAGTAATCCTCAATAGTTTTTAATATAGGTTTTGTCTATATTGAAAACGCCCTTGTGACTGTATTAGATCAATTCCATCTTCTTTTTCCCAACTCATGCTTTAACACACACTTCAAAACCAGGAGTCCGAAGTGTCGGATAGCCCTCAGAACATGCTCGGCCGCCAGGTTGCCATCCTCAGCAGTCTGTCTGTATCAGGTGTACCACTGTAGCCAGGGGTTAGCCTCCTAAGTGCCTTCAATTCCAAAAGCAATCGCGTCTAAGCTAACAGGCGCGTCTCATGCAGTGGCAGGTGGGGCCAAGCTGGGTTCAGCCCCTGTCTCACACCTCCATCTGACACCCACAGTGACCCCTCTTCTACACAGGGTCAGACATAATCACTCTCTCTGCTGACCAGGCCTGACTCTGGCGGACTCACCTCCACCCACATCTATTGCTCCAGAGTACACACCCATGCACAAGCACGCACACACACATACACACACACCCACACACAAACAGGGACAGATGAAAAGACGGACGCACATACAAGTGTGAGCACCAAAGTACAGACTTTGACACACACAGAGTCAGAAAAGCAGTACCTTCAGATTGATCGTTGCTCTTTTTTCCTCAGTTTTAGTGCACTGGATAGGCTCTCTTTGATAGAACGTTTCACTGACATTATGTGAAGCATTGTGTGGAAAAACAGATCAAATTCTTTAATTTAGTAGAAATGCTGTTTTTTCTAGTCTGTATAGGACCCTGCCGTCTTTAACTAAGAGGCTCACTGCAGACAAAACATCCATTACTGATTTGTCAATATGGAGCGTGTTCCCACAATGTCTCTGAGCTCAATCCCCAATCAATCACCCCAGCGAGACTTGGATTGACATAGGGATCACTTCTAGAATCAGTTGACTAGCTGTCATTTCACTGGGAGCTCTCTCTGATGAGAGCTTGTCCGCATGTAGCCCAGGAATTAGAGTAGGAATTACAAAAAATAATGGGCCAAAAGTTTGTTACGGTTTTGTAAAAAGCTTCCTGTCCATATGTCTCCAGCTCTGTCTTCGCTGACATCTGCAGATGGACGGGCATCCCATGATCGTTCTGATGATGTCAGAGGAGAGAGCAGCTCTCATTTCTGTGCCGTCTCTAAGAAGGTGGGCTGCCGTCAAATCAACCCTGAGCTGTCATCGCCCTTGACGACGCAGGTGTGTGAAGAATACGTAGGAGGAAAGAATAGGAGGGCGGGTGCATGGGCGGGATCCTCATTTACATTTATATGTGGATGTAGATGCGTGTGGCGTGTTCCCGTCAACATGTAAAGACGTTGACACACTAATCACAGGGCTAAGGGATGCCAACTGTCCAGTGGGGTGATGGGTAAAGGCACACACACACACACACACACACACACACACACACACACACACACACACACACACACACACACACACACACACACACACACACACACACACACACACACACACACACACACACACACACACACACACACACACACACACACACACACACACACACAGAGTGTGTCTGTCCCCTCAGATAACTACCTGCGCCAGCAGTCACTCCTCTGACAACACACAGTATTATGCTAATCGCTGTCTGGCAGTACTGCTCCTCGTGTCACAACCACACAACCCTGTTGACTGCAGATCAGTCTCTATGTATCTCTCTGTCTGTCTGTCTCTGTCTGTCTGTCTGTCTGTCTGTCTGTCTGTCTGTCTGTCTGTCTGTCTGTCTGTCTGTCTGTCTGTCTGTCTGTCTGTCTGTCTGTCTGTCTGTCTGTCTGTCTGTCTGTCTGTCTCTCTCTGTCTCTCTCTGTCTCTCTCTCTCTCTCTCTCTCTCTCTCTCTCTCTCTCTCTCTCTCTCTGTCTCTCTCTGTCTCTCTCTCTCTCTCTCTCTCTCTCTCTCTCTCTCTCTCTCTCTCTCTCTCTCTCTCTCTCTCTCTCTCTCTGTCTCTCTCTGTCTCTCTCTCTGTCTCTCTCTGTCTCTCTCTGTCTCTCTCTGTCTCTCTCTGTCTCTCTCTCTCTCTCTCTCTCTGTCTCTCTCTGTCTCTCTCTGTCTCTCTCTCTGTCTCTCTCTCTCTCTCTCTCTCTCTCTCTGTCTCTCTCTCTCTCTCTCTCTCTCTCTCTCTCTCTCTCTCTCTCTCTCTCTCTCTGTCTCTCTCTGTCTCTCTCTCTCTCTCTCTCTCTCTCTCTCTCTCTCTTCTCTGTCTCTCTCTGTCTCTCTCTGTCTCTCTCTCTCTCTCTCTCTCTCTCTCTCTCTCTGTCTCTCTCTGTCTCTCTCTCTCTCTCTCTCTCTCTCTCTCTCTGTCTCTCTCTGTCTCTCTCTCTCTCTCTCTCTCTCTCTCTCTCTCTCTCTCTCTCTCTCTCTCTCTCTCTCTCTCTCTCTCTCTCTCTCTCTCTCTCTCTGTCTCTGTCTCTCTCTGTCTCTCTCTCTCTCTCTCTCTCTCTCTCTCTCTCTCTCTCTCTCTCTCTCTCTCTCTCTCTCTCTCTCTCTCTCTCTCTCTCTCTCTCTCTCTCTCTCTCTCTCTCTCTCTCTCTCTCTCTCTCTCTCTCTCTCTCTGTCTCTCTCTCTCAGTTTTTTCTTTCTTGTTGTATCTCTCTTTATTTGTCTCCTCACCAGTCCATTGCATTGTCTTGTTCTCATTATCCACAATTTATTTCCATATTTTTCTTCTTCATGTAGTAATAGCTCTACCTTACATCGTGCCTTGTGTATCTATCTATACATTTGCGGCAGGGGCACATTCTCTGCCCTGCTTGTTTATTTTTTTGAGAATCTGATGACCCTTCTCCTTCCCTGTTTGCCCCTCCTTTAGCATGGTTAAGCCAGGCTATACCACTGAATCTGACACCTGCCTCTCACTGACACCAGGCCATCGGCTCCAGACTGATAAGAAACGACCTCAGTCTCACCTTTGACCAATTGAACTCTAGGCTGACCTCAACACACTGGCATCCAGACAAAACAATCACATCAATGACCCTTCAATGGCCCACTAACTCCTTATTTTATAAACATATGAGCTGTTTTGATTTTCAGCAAATGGGCACAGCTGGGGGGTTGTATAGCGTAGTGTGATGCTAGTATGGTGAAACAATGTCAGTCTGATGATAGTGTTATTCAGATAAAGCTTAGGGTTGTTAGACTGTTGTAGTTGTAAAGTGTCAGTGTCCCTGCAGTGCATTCTTCTCTGTACAGTATCTCCCTCTGCACTGCAGTCTCCTCTATGTCCGACAGTTGAACTGCGTTCGCAGACAGACAAGCCAATACGCCAAAGTCTGTGATTACATCTGTCCCCAAAGCGGGTCTGGATAATTCTTTTTTCCCTTTTCCTCATTCCTATTATCACATTTGCCCTTCCTCATCCACCCCGGCCCGACTAAAAGAGCATTTAAGGCACACTTATTACACATAATCTAGTGAAGTTATTAAAACAAGCCAGTTTACCGAGAGCGAGAGCCCTGCCACAATTCAATTACCTGTGTAGCTGGAGGGAGAGCCAGGGTATTGGGAGCGACAAGTCCTTCTGCTTTTATAGAGCAGGATAGGAGCATCGTTAGCATGGCTTCGATTAACACAATGGGGCTCGGGCGGTAATGAGCTGGTGGAGGATTGGCCGAGAGGAAAGATAAAGGTTAGTATGGTTATCTGTCTGCTGCCGGCTGGCGATGAGGGCACACTGATCTCACACTGTCGCTGTCACTCGCTTCCTAGTTCACACTGTTCCCAGGCAGAGTTTCCATTAAAGCAGTGTTATACACTGAGTGTACAAAACATTAAGGACACCTGCTCTTTTCATTACTTACACTGACCATGTGAATCCAAGTGAAAGCTATGATCCCTTATTGATGTCACTTGTTAAATCCACTCAATATTAGGAAGTTGTTCCTAATGTTTGGTATATTCAATGTACAGTACCGTACAACAAAACCCTCTCAAGCTGCTGTTACAAGGTATTATTACAAATCCAATTTTATTTGTCACGTGCTGAACACAACAGGTGTAGAACTTACAGTGAATTGCTTACTTACAAGCCCTAAAATAACAGTAGCGAGGCTATATACAGGGGGTTCCGGTACAGAGTCAATGTGCGCGGGCACCGGTTAGTCGAGGTAATTGAAGTAATATGTACATGTAGGTAGAGGTAAAGTGACTATGCATGGATAATAAACAGAGTGTAGTAGCAGTGTAAAAATGTGGGTTAGGGTGGGGACAATGCAAACAGTCCGGGTAGCCATTTCATTAACTGTTGAAGAGTCTTATGGCTTCGGGGTAGAAGCTGTTAAGACTTTTTGACCTAGACTTTTTGACCTAGACCCTAGACTCCAGCCGCTATGGTGGCTGGAGTCTTCAACAATTCTTTGGGCTTTCCTCTGACACCGCCTGCTTTAGAGGTCCTGGATGGCAGGAAGCTTGGCCCCAGTGATTGTATTACCACAACTACCGGCAAAACAGTTTGTCTTTCAGTACCTGCTTCTATAAACCAATGAGGAGATGGGAGAGGCAGGACTTTCAGCGCGGTCTGCGTCAGAAATAGGAATGCGTTCTATTTTAGCCCTTGGTGTCGCAGACGCTTGTTGGCACGCGCAAGCAGTGTGGGTGCAATAATTGAATAACATGGATTTCTAAATTTAATTTGTGACGCTCGCGCACGCGAAATTTCCGGTCTGGTCAGCATGTAAGGCACATTCACGCAGATGAGCAGGGACCTTGGGCATCTTTCTTTTGGTGTTTTTCAGTGTCAGTAGTAAGGCCTCTTTAATGTCCTAAGTTTTCATAACTGTGACCTTAATTGCCTACCGTCTGTAAGCTGTTAGTGTCTTAACGACCTTTCCACAGGTGTATGTTCATTAATTATTTATGGTTCATTGAACAAGCATGGGAAACAGTGTTTAAGTCCTTTACAATGAAGGTCTGTGAAGTTATTTGTATTTTTACGAACGTGAAAAAGGGACGTTTCTTTTTTTGCTGAGTTTATGTAAAATTTGCGAAAGCCAATGGAGCTCTTGTCTATGTACATTTCTTGTCGCCTGTGACCTGTACTTGGAAAGGTGGCTGCCTGGCTGGAGTAGCTGTATGTGTGTCTCTCCCTGTGCATCTGTATGTGTTTACCTCTATATGTCCCAGCTCAGAGTGTCTCCTCCAGCTCCCAGGCTCTGTGGGTTATCAGTGTAATTGGATCAGCTCCCTGCCGTCTTGTCCCTGTGTTTGTTGATAGCCCCTGTTTTAATTTGGCCTTTGTCTCTAATCTGTGGTAGCTGGCCCCACTGCAGTAATCCCTCAGATAAATGGCAGACGGACTGGGTAGCCAAGGAGAAGCAGCCAAACGGTGTGGCCCTGTTTGTAAGCCTCTGTAAATATGAAAGGAGATGCTTAATCGGGGAAGCAGACAGGGAGACTAGAGAGGATGTTTCTATGTTTGTGTGTTTCCATAGTCCAGAGGTCAATCGGAGGTGAGGAACAGAGCATGGAAGGTGTCTGCAGGGTCAGATGTTTTCTCGACACTATGAGGCCAGCCTTCATCAGGTCAGCCCCCAGGCGCATTACTACTGAAACTCAGCACCACAGTGGCTACATTCCTAGTCAAAGTAAAGCACTGTCCAGTCCAAGTGTCCCGTTAGGTCATCTTTCAAGCGATGAAGTTTAGAGACCCTTTCACTCTATACAAAATGTTCATTCTATTCCACTAAACCATTTACTTTATGTTAGTATTCTTAAATTGTATTATTTCTTATTGATGTTGTCACTTTTTTATGAACTAACTTCGTTTGTTTTGACTGGCTACAATTAGTTTTTTATCCCCTAAATTGTGTAATTAAACCATGATAGGCTGAAATAGTGATAAGTAACGACTTAATGAAATTGACACCATTCGAGACGGGACAGCTGATTCCCATTCAACCAATCACAGCGTAGCGCCCTGGCCCTTTTTAATCCTACGAACCCCAGACATGACATCATGGCCTGAGAGAGCCGACCTCAGCACAGCTGTGCTCTGATTGGCTGAGAGACACTTTCTCTGTTCTCTGCTGTGATGATGTCATGGGATTCTAGCTGACCCCTCGGCATCAGATGTTTATCGGGGTGTTAGCGTGCGGAGAGGGCGGTGGGCGAGAGGGGGAGAAAGGGATGGAGGAAGGGAGGGAGGGTGGTGTTAGGTACAGGGAGTCGGGTTTTAGCCCCAACACCTCGGGCACGCAGCCTTGGTCTGCACTCCATGTCTCCTTGGGGGAAAAAAGAGAGAGAATGTCTGGTCCCAGCCTGCTCTGCTCTTCTCTGGGAGAGAGCCTAATTGAATTAGGGGAGAATGAGACCATCGAGAGTGATTTCACATGCTCGCCTAATGCCTTGAGATCCGATACTTAATCTTGGCAGGATCCCATGCTGTTTTAAGCCAAGACATTAAAACCATTGGGTGCATCGAGAAATGACAGCCATCGTACGTGTGATGGTAGCCCCCACTCATCCCCTTTCTGCTCAGGACACTGAGGTAGTAGACGGGCCTGAAGGCAACATAGCATAACATAAGACCAGGGTCATGTCCATTGTGTAAAGAGTTCTGTGACTCAATGACTTAATGACAATGTTTTGTCTGTGACTGTTATGTTTAGTCTGTAACTGTTTTGTTTAGTCTGTGACTATTTTGTTTAGTCTGTGACTGTTTTGTTTGTGACTCCCCTATTGTGTTGTTTTGCTCTATATTGTTTGTAACCGCTAGTGATGGGTCACTGTTAGTGGATTAGTGGCAGTTTGTGCTTGTCAAGACGATTGTCTTAAACTCTGTGCTGTCTTTAATGGACTGCTATGACTCATTCCACACTGTGCTGTCTGTGACTCCATGCTGTGTCACACCTCTGTCTTTGACCTGTCACTGTCTCAGCCCCTCAGAGCTTTACTACCTCGTTGTGACTCAGTGCAGTACTGTCTGTCTGTAGTGTGATTCTGCTTCTGTCTCAGGCCCTCCTGCTGCGTGGGGCCTGTTTGCCCTATCACCCCCGACAGAGAGGCTCACTGGCCTGTTTGTTTTAATCAGAGCAGTGTTTGCCAAAGAGCTTTACCTCGGGAGACGGGAGGGAGTCCTTGTGTGTTCTCCTGTACCGTGAAGAGAACAGGACAGGATAGGGCAGAGGGAAGAATGTGTATCACCTGAGACTCCCTCATAACCTGGGTTTAACAAATCACATTAATTGATAGAGTGGCAATGACCATACTTTGTTATATTTTGGACCAACTGTAAAGAATTGTACTATGCTATGGACTTCATTTTGTATTTAATTTGAATTCAAACTATACATTCATTGTATTGATTTAATTGAACCTTTTTCTGTACACGTTTCCCCGTCATCCTCAAACCCCCTTCTTCTCCTCCCTCCATCCCTGCTTTGTTTGCTCTCCATACTGCGGTCTCTGCCAGTCAGATGATCTTTCTTTACCTCCTCTCCTTGTCCTCTCCTTTTCTCTGTCAGCCACAGAGCCTTCATGGCCAAGGCATTGTACCCACCGTCAGGACGTTCCTCAATGCCATCGGCTCTGCCCTCCTACCGTCCCACCCCACGCCTCCCTTTGTCAACTCCACAACGTTGATCTATTTACCAGGCATCCATCCGCCTGATCCCAAATAATAGGGCAAAGGAAGGGGAAGCAAGGGGAGATGTGATCCCATCCGGCCAAAGAGTCCCACCCCAGTCCTTTAGTGAGAACAGAACCCCATCCGCTGGAAGCCAGTGTTAGATCCTAATATCGAATTCAATCCCTACCTTCCTGAACACCACAGACAGACAGCTTTTAGCCACATTTTAGCACACAAAAGCTGCCGCTCTCTCCTTTGTAGACTGAGCTTCCATTTAAGAAGGTGAGGGTGATGGGGGAGGTGGTGAGGGAGGGTAGAATCAATAAAGTGTCCTGGCTCTCAATCTTCCTGGCCTGCAGAGGTGTTTTTGAGGGGGGTGGAGGGGGGTTGGGGGTGTTTGTGGCATTCATAAGCTTTGCTGACAAATCTTTGACATCATTTGGCGGATTGTATCGATAACTTCTTTCCTCGCCACAGAGGACAAATAGAAATCATTTATCTGTGTGTGTGCAATGGGGGTTGGATGGAGGGGTGGGGGGAGGGGTGGGAGAGAGGGAGAGAACGTCAGAGACAAAGGCCCCGCTGCCAACCTGTCAGGCCATGACATTGGCAACTGGAGGTATTAGTGCAGCGGTTAAGGTCAGAGGTTACACAGGGACATGCAGGTTGTGGGAAGGATTCTCACAGTAGATGGAGAGACAAAGGGAAGGCATGCAAGTATCAGACAGCTGCTGTTTCTTTAAGGTTGAACTTGAGGGCAGACACAGTTCAGGTGCCTCACACAGTGCTCACCTAACTGCCTAACTAACAAATCTAAACTTTGTTATCGAGGAAAAAAACTGAAATATGAAGAGCAACTGTCACCTGCCATGTTGGACTGACACCTACACAAACCCCCTTCCAACATTGCACACACAAACATGCATGTGCACAAACACACAAATTTGACTCTAAAATATGCCCACTCACACAGCTCTGTATTCATGAATTTGGAAGGGTGGACTGGCATGCGGCTCAAAGGCTGAGGGCTAGTAGGGTGGAGGAAGGGGGAGGTGTGAGAATGGGCTTTTCCTGCCAACTGTTTTGACAGTTGTGGTCTTGAGATGGGATGCTAAATCTCTTAATCTGCCATAATTAAAAAGAAAACACAAAACGTTGGATGTTTTCACACATCCTTGTCCGCCTCTGCACTAGCAATGCATCTGAACTGCATTGGAGAGAGAGAGAGAGAGACAGTGAGAAAGAGAGAGAGAGAGAGAGAGAGAGAGAGAGAGAGAGAGAGAGAGAGAGAGAGAGAGAGAGAGAGAGACAGTGAGAAAGAGAGAGAGAGAGAGAGAGAGAGAGAGAGAGAGAGAGAGAGAGAGAGTGAGAAGAGAAGAATACAGTGGAAAAGCAAGACAGAGAGGATGATGGAAGTTGGATAGCCAGATGCCAGTCCAGTTCCATCCTTCCCTTCCCATGCTGGTGTTTTTCTTGGGCCTGTGCCTGGGTGTGTAACTTTGTCGGTCTGTGTGAGTGTGTCAGCTGTCGGTCCATGTGTTTTGCTGTTTTGAGAGCAGGGATGAGACAGTTTTAATTGCAGTATGTGTCTGTGGCAGGAGTGTATTTTAGAACTGAGCTCTATTTGGGTGCTGGGGTTTAGCTGGTGGCAGAGGGGGTAGTCAGAGGGGGTAGTCAGAGGGGGTAGTCAGAGGGGTAGTCTGAGTTGACTGGGCTAATTATCTTTATCCATGGTGGGCTGCTGTGAAAGGTCAGGATTTGCAAGTGTCTGGGTCTCTGACTGACCATCACCACTTTGGGTGCTCACAACATGGCTCTCTTTCCTCTCTCCTTCACACTCTCTGTTTCTCTCGTTTTTATCCATCCTCTTCTGTTTCTAACTTTCTGTTGTTCTCTCCTTTCATCTGTTTATCTCTAACTCCTTCCCTTTCTCACTCCTTGACTGGGCATGGTTTGATATGGTGCGTTCAGACCGAGTCCCTCAATCGCCCCATTGTTCTCCAAGCAGAGTGCCACAGACCTGCGAGATATTTTCTTTCTTATCATAGCCTTCATATAACTACAGAGAGAGAACAAAAATACACCTCACTCCCTTTCCTGTGTTTTGTGTTTGCTGTGTTTCTGATTCCAAATTCAAGTGCTTAATTTTCTGCCATTCTGTGGCAGCACTTATGCGTTAATGTTGTGTCGGAAAGCAAGGGGTTTTGGGGGGAGGTATTGGGGAGAGCGGTGCATTAAACTTTCCATCCAGCCTGCGTTGAGGTATCACCTGCCAGTCTGTGGTAAGACCTGACACCGTGTACCTGTTGACAGCTGCCGGCACCTCTGTGATAACACATATCACCGGTGTCTCGCTGAGCACGTGAAGTAGAGAGCGAAGGCGGCGCAGAGGCCCAGAGCTGAGCCTGTTGCATCATGAATAGGGGCAGGGCCGCGACAGAGACGAAGGGGTCCTGTCAACACGCCCGTCACAAAAAACACCAAATCCTCTCCCTCATTAGATGTCATTTATAGTGGAGCTGTCTCTACCTCTGACGAATAATGGGATCACTCTATGCTTCCCTCACAATTTCATTCGCACCAACTAACATGTTTATTACATTTCAATATTATATGTTCATGCCCTTTACCTCACCTTTTAAGATTACAGTATTTTGGAAGCAAAAAAATATTCTCTGACGGTCCAGATTCACTGGCAGCCACAGAATGAGAGGATGAGAGAATGTATTGTGAAAAGAAGTTGAATGAGGGAGCGAGAGAGAGAAAGTTGTGAGTGGCAAGGACAAGGCCAAGGTCAGAAGTATGCTCTCGTAGAGGAAAGAGAGCTTCGTGGTAGCAGCCTTTATTCCTGCCTGCCATTGTTGTGCCCTATCATCCTGTACATCCAACTTCATCAACCTTCTGCTCGTCTCTCAAGGAGATAGGATTCAAGCCCTGACACCAATTAGCCCCCAGATTGACTTGATACTGCCGTGCCCAAGGGACGATGGGTAAAAAAATATCCCCTTTTTCTATTTTGCCCTCTGCTCGTTTTATTTCTTCCTTTGCCTCTCCCCTCTCTCCCTCGTTTTCCCACTTCCTCTCAATCTCCCTCCTTCTCTGCTCCCCCTCCTCCTCTGCTCCTCCTCTACTTGTCAGTCACCTGTCTCTGCGACATCTCCCTGCCCTTCAGCCTGACGGACAGGCGCCGCCGGGTTCTGACGGAGTAATTTGCTCAGAGTTGACAAAAACGGGCCGGCATCAAAGATGGCAGCTGTGCCGTGCCGAAGTGATTGCATTAAGAGCAGCGAGAGGAGAGAGGTCCATTTCCATTCATCACCACAGCTGACAGTCGGACCACAGATATTTTCCCTACTTTTTTTCTGTCTTTCTTTTTTGGGGGGAGATGGTAGAAGTCATCTCCAGAGCCCAGGCCTTGGCTTCATTCCTGGTGGAAGGGTCTGAGGAAGATGGCAGACACACTCAACCATTCATACTCACACACAGCTACACACCTTTGGAAGTTGTCTCTGGCTTCTCCTCTGTGCTCTCACTATTTAATCTCCAACCAAAGAGGGTGTATTTGTGCAGACAGGTGATATCAACCCCAGTCCTGAGCTCTCACACATTCCCCACAACAAATGTCAGGAGAAAGCATGCCACTTTGCCTCAAATACACAAACGGCCATGGCTGCCCCTGCAGGTTTGGTGCTGCTCTCCTGATTCATGTCAGAGAGGGGCTATTCAAACTATATCGCTCACAGCTCCATACTGACAGAGATGCATACTCAATACAGCAGGACAGGCTGAGGGGCTGCTGCTTGTCACATTATAGTTTGGAATGGGTTTGGGTGTGTGTGCCTGCGTGTATGAGTGCGTGTCTGTGTTTGTCTCTGTATGTGTCCCACGTTGCTCCCCCGCACTGGGCTTAGGGATAAAACATGCAGTGCTAACCTAACACAGGAAACCCAGGAAACGGGTGTGGCGGGGGTATTGAGGGGCATCCATAGTGGTGTTTATCGACAGAATTTCTCCTGGCTCATCTTTTGCTGTCGGGTGGTGGACGATTCTTCACCGATACTATTGATTTCAGACTGGGGGCTCATTCATTACAGGCTGACTAGCAGCAGATGAACCAGGCATTATTGCTGAGCAGGGCCTTCTCACTCCCCCTGTAATACCTCACAGGTCAATCTTAGGACCGATGCATATCTAAGATCCATGCTGTACAGTATGTCTTACTCAGCATTTCAACACTAAACACACCATTACACAACAAAGATCCCAACAAAGACCAAACACACCATTACATCACAAAGATCCCAACAAAGACCAAACACACCATTACATCACAAAAATCTGGACCATGAGAGTTCCAATGCTGGTCTATGTCCAAAAGACCTGACATTGCTGAGTAAAGTCGAGATAGATTTGTACGTTCTCAATGAGAGAAAAGGAGTTTTAAAACATGTTGGCTTATGATTTGCGTAATGTATGGATTTTCATAAATCTTATATGTATTGCCATAGGCAGTGGCAAAGGCAGCGTTGAGAATTCATGGAGCAGTGCTCTTAAGTGTTCTCATGCATTTCTCAGCATTCATATGATTTCATACATCCATTTGCAGTCCTCTGATAAATACTTTAATATTTCTCAGTGATATCTTATATTCTGCTGCATTTCTCAGTGGTCCGATATACACCGAGTTCACAAAACATTAGGAACACCTTCCTAAAATTGAGATGCACAGCCTTTTGCCCTCAGAACAGCCCAATTTGTCAGGGTAGGGACACTACAAGGTGTCGAAAGCATTCCACAGGGATGCTGGCCCTTGTTGACTCAAATGCTTCCCACAGTTGTGTCAAGTTGGCTGGTAGTGGATCTCGTTCCATCTCATCCCACAGATGCTCAGTTGGATTGAGATCTGGTGACTGGGCAGGCCACTGCAGGAAGCTGAATTCACTGTCATGTTCGTGGAGCCATTCCTGGACAATCCTAGCCTTGTGGCATATGGGGCATTATCCTGCTGAAATAATCAATACGCAGATGGATACACTGTTGCCATGAAGGGACGCACATGATTGGCAATGGTGTTCAAACTTGTTCCACTTTTATCAAATGCCCAATATGTGCCATGAAAACAAACCCCACACCATCACACCACCACCTGTAATGTTGATGTGCATGATGGATGCATGTAGTCATGTGGTTTTCTCCATACCCCAGTCCTCCCATCAGTGTGAAACACCAGGAACCTGGGTTCATCAGACCAAGGCAACGTTTTTTCAATTCAACTGTGTCCAGTGTTTCCTCAGCCCAATGCTGTTTCTTGGTTTTTGCTGAAAGATGTGGGACACTGTAAGGTCCAGGTATGTCGAGTTGTGCATTCTTTTATGGGTCTTGGGCACCAATGTTGTACTGGACTGTCAGTTTGACGAACTGTTTCCTTTCTGTTGCTCTGCACAGTTTGTGTCAGCTTCCTTTCATCAATTATCTGTTTTTAATCACTGGACTGCCATTGGGTGGTGGGTGGTGGTGGACCATTCTTGATACACACGAGAAACTGTTGAGTGTGAAAAACCGAGCAGCGTTGCAGTTCTTTACACACTCAAACTGGTGTGCCTGTCACCTACTACCATGACCCGTTCAAAGGCACATTAGGAACACCTGCTCTTTCCATGACATAGACTAACCAGGTGAATCCAGGTGAAAGCTATGATCCCTTATTGATGTCACAACTGTGGGAAGCATTGGAGTCACATCCTGAGCCTACATCCCTTTGAAATGCGTTCGACACCTTGCAGACGTCACGCCGAGACAAATTAGGGCTGTTCTGAGGGAAAAAGGTGGTGCAACTCAATTTTTGGAAGGTGTTCTTAATGTTTTCTAGACTTTGTTTATTATCATGTATTTATCTGTAGCCCTACATATTCTCAAGTATGTCTCTGAGCTCTGCTAAATGATAATGTATTTCTGTGATATGTGATAGAAGCTTGTAGAGATCCTCTCCTTGACTCTTTCCCAGGGCCCTCCTGAGCAAGTGAGGACCACCTCAGACATTCAGGTGTATTTCCCCTGAGACCCTGTCACATACTGCCCTATCCTGCACACACAGCCATTTCTACCTGGGTCCCCAGAGTATCCAAGTCCAGAGTACAACTAATAAACCCCACCCTACACACACCTCTCATCATTCCACAAAATGCACACAAGTCTGCACACACACGTCAATGCATGCTAACATATGCATACACACACATTGGAGTTGAATGCTTTTAAATGGGAGCTTTCCACCCGGCCACAAATCTCCACTCCAATTGGCACAATGAACTACACAGATGTGGGACAAGAGTTGTCCCTTTAGAGATGAACTACACAGATGTGGGACAAGAGTTGTCCCTTTAGAGATTCAGATGTGGGACAAGAGTTGTCCCTTTAGAGATGAACTACACAGATGTGGTACAAGAGTTGTCCCTTCAGAGATGAACTATACAGAAATGGTACAACAGTTGTCCCTTTAGAGATGAACTACACAGATGTGGGACAAGAGTTGTCCCTTTAGAGATGGACTACACAGATGTGGGACAAGAGTTGTCCCTTTAGAGATGAACTACACAGATGTGGGACAAGAGTTGTCCCTTTAGAGATGAACTACACAGATGTGGGACAAGAGTTGTCCCTTTAGAGGTTCATTTTTCTCCCCCTCGTTGTTTCCTCTTTGTCTTCCACCAGGAAAGAAGGACTCCTGCTTAACGATAAAATAATGAATGTCATTTTGAGGCAGGGGAGAGGAGGAGGCAGGGATGGTGCAGGGGGGTGTGGGTAAGGACTGCATCACCACGCCGGTGAATGTGCTCTCATGCCAGGGAGTAAATTTGAGTGAAGCCGTGCGATGTGACATCATTTACTCAGAAATCTCTAATTTGTCAGCATTAATATTTCAGCCCCAGCATTGCCTGTCACAGAGTGCCAGAGATGACTGATCAATCTATAAAATGGCCCCGGCTAATTTATTGAATATTTATGTGCAATGTCATGTGCAGGGGCCGCGGGTGGAATTTATTTCACACTGTGTCTGCTCTGCACTGAACTTTCTAACTAGTATTTGAGTTTTTTAGAGAATATGAGAAATGCGTAATGATCCTGGGATACACACACACACACACACACACACACACACACACACACACACACACACACACACACACACACACACACACACACACACACACACACACACACACACACACACACACACACACACACACACACACACACACACACACACACACACACACACACACACACACACACACACAGTCTTCTGTCTGTCAGTGAGGGGTGCATGTCAGCAAATGGCTCATAGTGGAAGTACTCACACACATCTCTGTCACCCCCCTGGCCTATAAATTAGTGTGATCTGCCATGTTGCTATTGAGTTCCAGTGATTCACTGTGCTGTAGAGGCGCGAGTGTGTGCAGGCTGTTATAGTCCCCTGAGTTCCCTACCATTCCGATGTGTATAACTGTCATTGTCTGCTCGGCGCAATGCACCTGACTTATGTTGTCAGTGTTGATAGCTCCTCTGCGTTGTCCACAATGTGTGTGTTTATTTACTGCCGCGACTTGGGAAATCTGTGCGTTTGCTGCTTACCTATTGTGTGGCAGCCGCACCAGCCACACAATAGGCATTTAGCACAGACAGCATAATTATGACACCATATTAAGGGAATGTGCTGGGACAGCAACACAGCAGCAAAATAAAGGAGTAAAAAACAACTCAAACATCCGTCCTTCACAACCGCCCATGAAGATCATTGTGAATAAGAATGAACTAGTGCCACTGAAACATGCCATAGTTGCATTAGTGGGAAAATCGCCATCGCCTTGTGTGGAGGACTGTGTTGTTGTCAGCACTGGGGAGAGGTGGGTTCAATGTCTCCACTGTAATTCAGCGGGTGTCTGGTGGGTGTGGTTGTTGCACGTCGCTTACTGGTGGCCGGGTTCCTGGCCTGATGGTCTAGCACTTCTGCAGTACAATGAGCAAATCTATTCCTCCTGCAGCGCTCCACAGTATTAGTCCCTCCAATACCCTCATTATACCGTCACTAATTACAAATTCTCAAGTCAGAGCCAAGCATTAGAGTAAGACAGTGCAGTGAGCATATGGCATAATATCCTATTAATGAACACTCTAAATTCAAACTCAGGTCAGCTGCTCGCACCACACACGTGTCACTGATCCAACGAGGGGTGGGGAGTGACCTTCTTTTAAAATGCATAGACTGATTTAGAGGGAAGGCAGCCCCTCGGGCAAGCTCATTGTTTTACTTGTTTAATTTTGGCCAGCAATTATTGCTATAATATTGTGATGGCGTGAGTGGGAGGGGCTTCTTGAAGCTTCTTGAAGGTGGAGATTTTTCCTCCTCTGTTTTCTCCTTCTTCATGCATGGTGGCTGTCTCTGCCACTGTTTCTACATATTTCCCTCCTCTGTTTTCTCCTTCTTCATGCATGGTGGCTGTCTCTGCCACTGTTTCTGCATATTTCCCTCCTCTGTTTTCTCCTTCTTCATGCATGGTGGCTGTCTCTGCCACTGTTTCTGCATATTCCCTCCTCTGTTTTCTCCTTCTTCATGCATGGTGGCTGTCTCTGCCACTGTTTCTACATATTTCCCTCTGTTTTCTCCTTCTTCATGCATGGTGGCTGTCTCTGCAACTGTTTCTGCATATTCCCTCCTCTGTTTTCTCCTTCTTCATGCATGGTGGCTGTCTCTGCCACTGTTTCTACATATTTCCCTCTGTTTTCTCCTTCTTCATGCATGGTGGCTGTCTCTGCCACTGTTTCTGCATATTCCCTCCTCTGTTTTCTCCTTCTTCATGCATGGTGGCTGTCTCTGCCACTGTTTCTACATATTTCCCTCCTCTGTTTTCTCCTTCGTCATGCATGGTGGCTGTCTCTGCCACTGTTTCTGCATATTCCCCTCCTCTGTTTTCTCCTTCTTCATGCATGGTGGCTGTCTCTGCCACTGTTTCTACATATTCCCTCCTCTGTTTTCTCCTTCTTCATGCATGGTGGCTGTCTCTGCCACTGTTTCTGCATATTCCCTCCTGTGTTTTCTCCTTCTTCATGCATGGTGGCTGTCTCTGCCACTGTTTCTACATATTCCCTCCTCTGTTTTCTCCTTCTTCATGCATGGTGGCTGTCTCTGCAACTGTTTCTACATATTCCCCTCCTCTGTTTTTTCCTTCTTCATGCATGGTGGCTGTCTCTGCCACTGTTTCTGCATATTCCCTCCTCTGTTTTCTCCTTCTTCATGCATGGTGGCTGTCTCTGCCACTGTTTCTACATATTCCCTCCTCTGTTTTCTCCTTCTTCATGCATGGTGGCTGTCTCTGCCACTGTTTCTGCATATTCCCTCCTCTGTTTTCTCCTTCTTCATGCATGGTGGCTGTCTCTGCCACTGTTTCTACATATTCCCTCCTCTGTTTTCTCCTTCTTCATGCATGGTGGCTGTCTCTGCCACTGTTTCTCATATTCCCTCCTCTGTTTTCTCCTTCTTCATGCATGGTGGCTGTCTCTGCCACTGTTTCTACATATTCCCTCCTCTGTTTTCTCCTTCTTCATGCATGGTGGCTGTCTCTGCAACTGTTTCTACATATTCCCTCCTCTGTTTTCTCCTTCTTCATGCATGGTGGCTGTCTCTGCCACTGTTTCTACATATTCCCCTCCTCTGTTTTCTCCTTCTTCATGCATGGTGGCTGTCTCTGCCACTGTTTCTACATATTCCCCTCCTCTGTTTTCTCCTTCTTCATGCATGGTGGCTGTCTCTGCCACTGTTTCTACATATTCCCTCCTCTGTTTTCTCCTTCTTCATGCATGGTGGCTGTCTCTGCCACTGTTTCTACATATTCCCTCCTCTGTTTTCTCCTTCTTCATGCATGGTGGCTGTCTCTGCCACTGTTTCTGCATATTCCCTCCTCTGTTTTCTCCTTCTTCATGCATGGTGGCTGTCTCTGCCACTGTTTCTGCATATTCCCTCCTCTGTTTTCTCCTTCTTCATGCATGGTGGCTGTCTCTGCCACTGTTTCTACATATTCCCTCCTCTGTTTTCTCCTTCTTCATGCATGGTGGCTGTCTCTGCCACTGTTTCTACATATTCCCCTCCTCTGTTTTCTCCTTCTTCATGCATGGTGGCTGTCTCTGCCACTGTTTCTACATATTCCCCTCCTCTGTTTTCTCCTTCTTCATGCATGGTGGCTGTCTCTGCCACTGTTTCTACATATTCCCTCCTCTGTTTTCTCCTTCTTCATGCATGGTGGCTGTCTCTGCAACTGTTTCTACATATTCCCTCCTCTGTTTTCTCCTTCTTCATGCATGGTGGCTGTCTCTGCCACTGTTTCTACATATTCCCCTCCTCTGTTTTCTCCTTCTTCATGCATGGTGGCTGTCTCTGCCACTGTTTCTGCATATTTCCCTCCTCTGTTTTCTCCTTCTTCATGCATGGTGGCTGTCTCTGCCACTGTTTCTGCATATTCCCCTCCTCTGTTTTCTCCTTCTTCATGCATGGTGGCTGTCTCTGCCACTGTTTCTGCATATTCCCCTCCTCTGTTTTCTCCTTCTTCATGCATGGTGGCTGTCTCTGCCACTGTTTCTACATATTCATGCCTCCTCTGTTTTCTCCTCTGTTTTCTCCTTCTTCATGCATGGTGGCTGTCTCTGCCACTGTTTCTACATATTCCCCTCCTCTGTTTTCTCCTTCTTCATGCATGGTGGCTGTCTCTGCCACTGTTTCTACATATTCCCCTCCTCTGTTTTCTCCTTCTTCATGCATGGTGGCTGTCTCTGCCACTGTTTCTACATATTCCCCTCCTCTGTTTTCTCCTTCTTCATGCATGGTGGCTGTCTCTGCCACTGTTTCTACATATTCCCCTCCTCTGTTTTCTCCTTCTTCATGCATGGTGGCTGTCTCTGCCACTGTTTCTGCATATTTCCCTCCTCTGTTTTCTCCTTCTTCATGCATGGTGGCTGTCTCTGCCACTGTTTCTCTGCCATATTCTGCATATTCCCCTCCTCTGTTTTCTCCTTCTTCATGCATGGTGGCTGTCTCTGCCACTGTTTCTGCATATTCCCTCCTCTGTTTTCTCCTTCTTCATGCATGGTGGCTGTCTCTGCCACTGTTTCTGCATATTCCCTCCTCTGTTTTCTCCTTCTTCATGCATGGTGGCTGTCTCTGCCACTGTTTCTACATATTCCCCTCCTCTGTTTTCTCCTTCTTCATGCATGGTGGCTGTCTCTGCCACTGTTTCTGCATATTTCCCTCCTCTGTTTTCTCCTTCTTCATGCATGGTGGCTGTCTCTGCCACTGTTTCTACATATTCCCCTCCTCTGTTTTCTCCTTCTTCATGCTTCATGCATGGTGGCTGTCTCTGCCACTGTTTCTACATATTCCCTCCTCTGTTTTCTCCTTCTTCATGCATGGTGGCTGTCTCTGCCACTGTTTCTGCATATTCCCTCCTCTGTTTTCTCCTTCTTCATGCATGGTGGCTGTCTCTGCCACTGTTTCTGCATATTCCCTCCTCTGTTTTCTCCTTCTTCATGCATGGTGGCTGTCTCTGCCACTGTTTCTACATATTCCCTCCTCTGTTTTCTCCTTCTTCATGCATGGTGGCTGTCTCTGCCACTGTTTCTACATATTCCCTCCTCTGTTTTCTCCTTCTTCATGCATGGTGGCTGTCTCTGCCACTGTTTCTATTCCCATATTCTTCCCTCCTGCCACTGTTTTCTCCTTCTTCATGCATGGTGGCTGTCTCTGCCACTGTTTCTACATATTCCCTCCTCTGTTTTCTCCTTCTTCATGCATGGTGGCTGTCTCTGCCACTGTTTCTACATATTCCCCTCCTCTGTTTTCTCCTTCTTCATGCATGCCACTGTGTTTTCTCCTTCTTCATGCATGGTGGCTGTCTCTGCCACTGTTTCTACATATTCCCCCTCTGTTTTCTCCTTCTTCATGCATGGTGGCTGTCTCTGCCACTGTTTCTACATATTTCCCTCCTCTGTTTTCTCCTTCTTCATGCATGGTGGCTGTCTCTGCCACTGTTTCCACTGTTTCTGCATGGTTGTCTCTGCCACTGTTTCTCTATTTTCTGTTTTCTCCTTCTTCATGCATGGTGGCTGTCTCTGCCACTGTTTCTGCATATTCCCTCCTCTGTTTTCTCCTTCTTCATGCATGGTGGCTGTCTCTGCCACTGTTTCTACATATTCCCTCCTCTGTTTTCTCCTTCTTCATGCATGGTGGCTGTCTCTGCCACTGTTTGTACATATTTCCCTCCTCTGTTTTCTCCTTCTTCATGCATGGTGGCTGTCTCTGCCACTGTTTCTGCATATTCCCCTCCTCTGTTTTCTCCTTCTTCATGCATGGTGGCTGTCTCTGCCACTGTTTCTACATATTTCCCTCCTCTGTTTTCTCCTTCTTCATGCATGGTGGCTGTCTCTGCCACTGTTTCTGCATATTCCCCTCCTCTGTTTTCTCCTTCTTCATGCATGGTGGCTGTCTCTGCCACTGTTTCTACATATTCCCTCCTCTGTTTTCTCCTTCTTCATGCATGGTGGCTGTCTCTGCCACTGTTTCTGCATATTTCCCTCTGTTTTCTCCTTCTTCATGCATGGTGGCTGTCTCTGCAACTGTTTCTACATATTCCCCTCCTCTGTTTTCTCCTTCTTCATGCATGGTGGCTGTCTCTGCCACTGTTTCTACATATTCCCCTCCTCTGTTTTCTCCTTCTTCATGCATGGTGGCTGTCTCTGCCACTGTTTCTACATATTCCCCTCCTCTGTTTTCTCCTTCTTCATGCATGGTGGCTGTCTCTGCCACTGTTTCTACATATTCCCCTCTGTTTTCTCCTTCTTCATGCATGGTGGCTGTCTTTGCCACTGTTTCTACATATTTCCCTCCTCTGTTTTCTCCTTCTTCATGCATGGTGGCTGTCTCTGCCACTGTTTCTGCATATTCCCTCCTCTGTTTTCTCCTTCTTCATGCATGGTGGCTGTCTCTGCCACTGTTTCTGCATATTCCCCTCCTCTGTTTTCTCCTTCTTCATGCATGGTGGCTGTCTCTGCCACTGTTTCTACATATTCCCTCCTCTGTTTTCTCCTTCTTCATGCATGGTGGCTGTCTCTGCCACTGTTAGTACATATTTCCCTCCTCTGTTTTCTCCTTCTTCATGCATGGTGGCTGTCTCTGCCACTGTTTCTGCATATTCCCCTCCTCTGTTTTCTCCTTCTTCATGCATGGTGGCTGTCTCTGCCACTGTTTCTACATATTCCCTCCTCTGTTTTCTCCTTCTTCATGCATGGTGGCTGTCTCTGCCACTGTTTCTGCATATTCCCTCCTCTGTTTTCTCCTTCTTCATGCATGGTGGCTGTCTCTGCCACTGTTTCTACATATTCCCTCCTCTGTTTTCTCCTTCTTCATGCATGGTGGCTGTCTCTGCCACTGTTTCTGCATATTTCCCTCCTCTGTTTTTCCTTCCTGCATGGTGGCTGTCTCTCTGTTTTCTCTCTTCTTCATGCATGGTGGCTGTCTCTGCCACTGTTTCTACATATTCCCCTCCTCTGTTTTCTCCTTCTTCATGCATGGTGGCTGTCTCTGCCACTGTTTCTGCATATTCCCTCCTCTGTTTTCTCCTTCTTCATGCATGGTGGCTGTCTCTGCCACTGTTTCTACATATTCCCTCCTCTGTTTTCTCCTTCTTCATGCATGGTGGCTGTCTCTGCCACTGTTTCTACATATTCCCTCCTCTGTTTTCTCCTTCTTCATGCATGGTGGCTGTCTCTGCCACTGTTTCTACATATTCCCTCCTCTGTTTTCTCCTTCTTCATGCATGGTGGCTGTCTCTGCCACTGTTTCTACATATTCCCTCCTCTGTTTTCTCCTTCTTCATGCATGGTGGCTGTCTCTGCCACTGTTTCTACATATTCCCTCCTCTGTTTTCTCCTTCTTCATGCATGGTGGCTGTCTCTGCCACTGTTTCTACATATTCCCTCCTCTGTTTTCTCCTTCTTCATGCATGGTGGCTGTCTCTGCCACTGTTTCTACATATTCCCCTCCTCTGTTTTCTCCTTCTTCATGCATGGTGGCTGTCTCTGCCACTGTTTCTGCATATTCCCTCCTCTGTTTTCTCCTTCTTCATGCATGGTGGCTGTCTCTGCCACTGTTTCTGCATATTCCCTCCTCTGTTTTCTCCTTCTTCATGCATGGTGGCTGTCTCTGCCACTGTTTCTACATATTCCCCTCCTCTGTTTTCTCCTTCTTCATGCATGGTGGCTGTCTCTGCCACTGTTTCTGCATATTCCCCTCCTCTGTTTTCTCCTTCTTCATGCATGGTGGCTGTCTCTGCCACTGTTTCTGCATATTCCCTCCTCTGTTTTCTCCTTCTTCATGCATGGTGGCTGTCTCTGCCACTGTTTCTACATATTCCCTCCTCTGTTTTCTCCTTCTTCATGCATGGTGGCTGTCTCTGCCACTGTTTCTGCATATTCCCTCCTCTGTTTTCTCCTTCTTCATGCATGGTGGCTGTCTCTGCCACTGTTTCTGCATATTCCCTCCTCTGTTTTCTCCTTCTTCATGCATGGTGGCTGTCTCTGCCACTGTTTCTGCATATTCCCTCCTCTGTTTTCTCCTTCTTCATGCATGGTGGCTGTCTCTGCCACTGTTTCTACATATTTCCCTCTGTTTTCTCCTTCTTCATGCATGGTGGCTGTCTCTGCCACTGTTTCTGCATATTCCCTCCTCTGTTTTCTCCTTCTTCATGCATGGTGGCTGTCTCTGCCACTGTTTCTGCATATTCCCTCCTCTGTTTTCTCCTTCTTCATGCATGGTGGCTGTCTCTGCCACTGTTTCTGCATATTCCCTCCTCTGTTTTCTCCTTCTTCATGCATGGTGGCTGTCTCTGCCACTGTTTCTGCATATTCCCTCCTCTGTTTTCTCCTTCTTCATGCATGGTGGCTGTCTCTGCCACTGTTTCTGCATATTTCCCTCCTCTGTTTTCTCCTTCTTCATGCATGGTGGCTGTCTCTGCCACTGTTTCTGCATATTTCCCTCCTCTGTTTTCTCCTTCTTCATGCATGGTGGCTGTCTCTGCCACTGTTTCTGCATATTTCCTCTGTTTTCTCCTTCTTCATGCATGGTGGCTGTCTCTGCCACTGTTTCTCATATTTCCTCTGTTTTCTCCTTCTTCATGCATGGTGGCTGTCTCTGCCACTGTTTCTGCATATTCCCTCCTCTGTTTTCTCCTTCTCCATGCATGGTGGCTGTCTCTGCCACTGTTTCTACATATTCCCTCCTCTGTTTTCTCCTTCTTCATGCATGGTGGCTGTCTCTGCCACTGTTTCTGCATATTTCCCTCCTCTGTTTTCTCCTTCTTCATGCATGGTGGCTGTCTCTGCCACTGTTTCTACATATTCCCCTCCTCTGTTTTCTCCTTCTTCATGCATGGTGGCTGTCTCTGCCACTGTTTCTACATATTCCCTCCTCTGTTTTCTCCTTCTTCATGCATGGTGGCTGTCTCTGCCACTGTTTCTACATATTCCCTCCTCTGTTTTCTCCTTCTTCATGCATGGTGGCTGTCTCTGCCACTGTTTCTACATATTCCCTCCTCTGTTTTCTCCTTCTTCATGCATGGTGGCTGTCTCTGCCACTGTTTCTACATATTCCCTCCTCTGTTTTCTCCTTCTTCATGCATGGTGGCTGTCTCTGCCACTGTTTCTACATATTCCCCTCCTCTGTTTTCTCCTTCTTCATGCATGGTGGCTGTCTCTGCCACTGTTTCTACATATTCCCTCCTCTGTTTTCTCCTTCTTCATGCATGGTGGCTGTCTCTGCCACTGTTTCTACATATTCCCCTCCTCTGTTTTCTCCTTCTTCATGCATGGTGGCTGTCTCTGCCACTGTTTCTACATATTCCCCTCCTCTGTTTTCTCCTTCTTCATGCATGGTGGCTGTCTCTGCCACTGTTTCTACATATTCCCCTCCTCTGTTTTCTCCTTCTTCATGCATGGTGGCTGTCTCTGCCACTGTTTCTACATATTCCCCTCCTCTGTTTTCTCCTTCTTCATGCATGGTGGCTGTCTCTGCCACTGTTTCTACATATTCCCCTCCTCTGTTTTCTCCTTCTTCATGCATGGTGGCTGTCTCTGCCACTGTTTCTACATATTCCCCTCCTCTGTTTTCTCCTTCTTCATGCATGGTGGCTGTCTCTGCCACTGTTTCTACATATTCCCCTCCTCTGTTTTCTCCTTCTTCATGCATGGTGGCTGTCTCTGCCACTGTTTCTACATATTCCCCTCCTCTGTTTTCTCCTTCTTCATGCATGGTGGCTGTCTCTGCCACTGTTTCTACATATTCCCCTCCTCTGTTTTCTCCTTCTTCATGCATGGTGGCTGTCTCTGCCACTGTTTCTACATATTCCCTCCTCTGTTTTCTCCTTCTTCATGCATGGTGGCTGTCTCTGCCACTGTTTCTACATATTCCCCTCCTCTGTTTTCTCCTTCTTCATGCATGGTGGCTGTCTCTGCCACTGTTTCTACATATTCCCCTCCTCTGTTTTCTCCTTCTTCATGCATGGTGGCTGTCTCTGCCACTGTTTCTACATATTCCCCTCCTCTGTTTTCTCCTTCTTCATGCATGGTGGCTGTCTCTGCCACTGTTTCTACATATTCCCTCCTCTGTTTTCTCCTTCTTCATGCATGGTGGCTGTCTCTGCCACTGTTTCTACATATTCCCCTCCTCTGTTTTCTCCTTCTTCATGCATGGTGGCTGTCTCTGCCACTGTTTCTGCATATTCCCCTCCTCTGTTTTCTCCTTCTTCATGCATGGTGGCTGTCTCTGCCACTGTTTCTGCATATTTCCCTCCTTACGGTTCTTTTTGTAGTATCTTCTTCTCACTCTTCCTCACCAGGGGAAAGCTATAGGCTATATGCATTCCATGCTACAGCAATGTGGGAAACGAGTTGCGGCCGTCCCACTCTCTCCTCTCCGCGCTTGCAGTTTTAATGTGGACTGTCAAACACAAAAGAGATGGATTTTTGTTTCTCTTTAAAAACTGGGGAAGAGGAGAAATTCAAATAGACACATTTAGCTTGATAGATGTGTGTGATAGATGTGTGTGATAGATGTGTGTGATAGATGATCCCTGTGGCACGTTCAGTTAGGATCTCGTTTTCTTAGTTCATTTGTAGAGATGACCCCATCTAGACAAATTAAGAAATGAGGGAGGGTGGGATGGACAGAGGGAGGAGGAGAAGGTTAGAAACAGAAGAGAAAAATCACCACCTTTTCCACTACAGGTCACTGTTCTGTTTACTCCTAGTCTTTGGATAAATTAGTGCATTGAGACACTAGAGACTGTATTCAGTCAAACTCACTTTCTCACTTGGTCGTTTTTCAGTTACCTGTGAAACCCAACCCAATGGATTGACACTAGCATCTACAATACCTATAATTGCCTCACTATCAATACCTCCTCCAGCACGGTGACCCTGACTGAGATGTAGGAGACAACTTAATGTGCACCCCAAAACACAGTCACGGGTGTTGTCTCAGGGTGATCCATTAGTGGTAAAAAAAAAAAACAGAGGTGGATAAATGATGAGTTGCAGTCGAGGTGCAAACGCCATTGACATTGACTCAGGTTAGTTTTGTATTCCAGTTACTGTGGTACATAAAACTCCCTCCTCTCTCCTCTTGAGTCTGGGGGCTGGAGAACGTGAGACTTTTCAGGGGCCTCTCTCTGAACCTCTCCCCAGGGACGATGACTCTCAGTGGGCCTCAATGCTGGCCCCATGCCCTGGGCCCTGTGGAGCTCTGTAGCGCTCAGAGGGTGAACAGTATGTTTTAAGAGGCTTAATCCTCCAGAACAGCTGCCTGAGATCAGATCTCAGATCAGTGCTGGGGGATCAGGGAGAAGAGGAGAGGGCTTAGAGGGCTGCAGGTGCAGACTCCAGTGCAGATGTAGCGTTCAGCTAACGCATGGTGACGTTCAGGCAGACAACACAGCCCACACTAACTGTGTTCACAGCTAACAACACTCAAACCGGTATGATAGACAATGCTTGTAGGGTCTATTTGTATGGGGGGAGGGGAAGATAGATTCCGCACCATTTGTGTTTAATAATAGAGCTGTTATTGATTTTCTTTTTCATATTGAAGACAAACAGGTTTTGTGTGTTTGTGTGTATGAACATGCCTGTCCGCTTCAGTGCAAGCGAGCGAGATACAGACAGACAGACAGACAGACAGACAGACAGACAGACAGACAGACAGACAGACAGACAGACAGACAGACAGACAGACAGACAGACAGACAGACAGACAGACAGACAGACAGACAGACAGACAGACAGAAAGACAGACAGACAGACAGACAGACAGACAGACAGACAGACAGACAGACAGACAGACAGACAGACAGACAGACAGACAGACAGACAGACAGACAGACAGACAGACAGACAGACAGACAGACAGACAGACAGACAGACAGACAGACAGACATATGAGCATGGGGAAGGTGGAAGGTGGGCAAGAGAATGGATTCAGCGTGGAACAGCTTGATTAGATCAAAAAGATCCTTCTTGTCCATGAGTAAGCTGAATTTATTGTGTCGGGCCACCACAGAGGACTGATAAAAATGACCTCAATAAAAACAGCACAGCCTATGCAATATGCAAATGATTCCATAAAGGATGGATGGAGGGAGGTGGAGGTGGAGGGAGAATGGGGGAATGAACGCTGAATGGCGGATGGCGTGCCCTGTTCCATCACTCTTCATGCCAGCCCCGTTTATGTACACACCCACCCCCCTCCTGAATAGATGAAGGGGAGTGCCACCTGTGGAGGGGTCACCCCTACTGAAGGTGAGGGCAGATGGCACCGCCATTCACCCAAACCCCCACCCACCATTACTAAGGCTCCAGTGGCCAGGCTGGGATGGACTGTAGTGGTGGGGGAGGAGGATAGAGAAGCATGGAGCTGTCTTTCAAGGTAACCACTGCAGTTTCATATACTGTAGCCAGCCCCTTTCACTAGGATTCAACATGTTTTGATTGATGTGTGTGGCGAACTCACCCCATTCACTTATTAATAGGAAAAGAAAAGTTAGAAAGAGAGGGAAAAATAAATAAACGTGGGGATGAAAACATGTTCAAGCAAGAGAGGTGGAAGGCAGCCATACAGCAGAGAGAGACTGTGCTGCGATGCTGGCGGATGCTGGAATCTCTAGGTTGGCACGCGGGTCTGCCAAGTTGTAGGATTTACCTTGGCACCCTCGGGCCCCCAACATGTTAAGACTCCATTGTCTGGAGGGCCCCGTGGCAAGCTGCAGCTAGGCTCCCATTGTCTGGGCTATGGAGAGGGGGAGATGCTGGATGAATAGAAGAAAACAAGAGGAAGATATAGAGAGACGAAGAGAGCAAGAGGAGGGTGAGAGAGATGAGGAGTGCAGGAGGAGGGTTAGAGAGTGACGAGGAGAGCAGGAGGAGGGTGAGAGAGAGACGAGGAGAGCAGGAGGAAGGTGAGAGAGAGACGAGGAGGGCAGGAGGAGGGTGAGAGGGAGACGAGGAGAGCAGGAGGAGAGTGTGTGAAAGACGAGGAGAGCATGATGAGGGGGAGTGAGAAACGAGGAGAGCAGGGGAGGGTGAGAGAGAGACGGAGAGTGCAGGAGGAGGGTGAGAGAGAGACGAGGAGATTAGGAGGAGGGTAAGAGAGATGATGAGAGCAGGAGGAGGGTGAGAGGGAGATGAGGAGAGCAGGAGCAGGGTGAGAGAAAGATTAGGAGAGCAGGAGCAGGGTGAGAGAAACAGGGAGAGCAGGACGAGGGAGACGAGGAGGGCAGGAGGAGGGAAAGAGGTAGACGAGGAGAGCAGGAGGAGGGTGAGAGAGAGACGAGGAGAGCAGGAGGAGGGTGAGAGAGAGATGAGGAGGGAGAATGGTGATATGTGCATTTGTGTGTGCTCCCTACTCGTGCTATTGTTGCTGGCCAGTTCATCAACTGAAGCAGAGATAGACGTAGAGGCCCTGAATGAGAACTCATCTGCCCAGAGCCCCAGCCCGGGAAGCACATGGTCAAGTGGTCAACAAATGAAACAGGAAAATTGTGCCACTTGTTCTGCCTGTTCAAGTGGCAGTATGTGGACTAGATGTTTAGGTCATGTTAGATGCCCCTGTACCCTCCTATTGATATTAATAAAAAAATACCAAGCAATACAGTGGGCCTGCTGCTTTTTCAACCAGCACAACAACCGACAAGAAGATAAGAGCACTCAGCGAAAAAATTGCCTTTATGCAAAATTGCTTTCAGTTGTTGAATCATGTTTACTGCTTTTTGGTTAAGTCTGAGCGCAGTTTGAATGAGTGGTCTTTCTGATAATACATCTAATTTTCCCATGAATCATTAAATATCACGAGATTCATTTTTTTTCAGTAATCATAGAATAGGATATTGAAAATCCAATGGTCAGTTTAATTTTGCACTTAATTTAGGTAAACATGTAACCATTTAGAGGAATAGAACACAGTACACTATCTGAATCAGTGGAGGCTCCTCAGAGGATGAAGAGGAGGACAGTCCTCCTCAGTGAATTTCATTTTAAAAAAACGTGAAACATTAAAAAAGTGATCCTTAAAACTATAAATCTAATCATCAAATCAAAGTTTATTTGTCACGTGCGCCGAATGCAACAGGTGTAAACCTTACAGTGAAATGCTTACTTACAGGCTCTAACCAATGGTGCAAAAAAGGTGTGTGTGTGTGTGTGTGTGTGTGTGTGTGTGTGTGTGTGTGTGTGTGTGTGTGTGTGTGTGTGTGTGTGTGTGTGTGTGTGTGTGTGTGTGTGTGTGTGTGTGTGTGTGTGTGTGTGTGTGTGTGTGTGTGTGTGTGTGTGTGTGTGTGTGTGTGTGTGTGTGTGTGTGTGTGTGTGTGTGTGTGTGAATAAATCAACAGTATAAAGACATTTGAAAAAAGAGTAGCAAGGCTATATACAGACACCTGTTAGTCAGGCTTATTGCGGTAGTATGTACATGTAGGTATGGTTAAAGTGGCTGTGCATATATGAAGAACAGAGATTAGCTGACGCGTAAAAAGACGGTGGTGGGACACTGTGCAGATAGCCCAGTTAGCCAATATGCGGGAGCACTGGTTGGTCGGGCCAATTTAGGTAGTATGTACATGAATGTATAGTTAAAGTGACTATGCATATATGATAAACAGAGAGTAGCAGCAGCGTAAAAGAGTGGTTGGGGGGGAACACAATGCAAATAGTCCTTGTATCCATTTGGTTACCTGTTCAGGAGTCTTATGGCTTGGGGGTAAAAACTGTTGAGAAGCCTTTTTGTCCTAGACTTGGCACTCCGGTACCGCTTGCCATCCGGTAGTAGAGAGAACAGACTATGACTGGGGTGGCTGGGGTCTTTGACAATTTTTATGGCCTTCCTCTGACACCGCCTGGTGTAGAGGTACTGGATGGCAGGCAGCTTTGCCCCAGTGATTTACTGGGCCGTACGCACTACCCTCTGAAGTGCCTTGCTGTCGGAGGCCGAGCAATTGCCGTACCAGGCAGTGATGCAACCGGTCAGGATGCTCTTGATGTTGCAGCTATAGAACCTTTTGAGGATTTCAGGACCCATGCCAAATCTTTTTAGTTTCCCGAGGGGGAATAGGCTTTGTTGTGCCCTCTTCACGACTGTCTTGGTGTGTTTGGACCATTCTAGTTTGTTGTTGATGTGGACACCAAGGAATTTGAAGCTCTCAACCTGCTCCACTACAGCCCCGTCGATGAGAATGGGGACGTGCTCGGTGCTCCATTTCCTGTAGTCCACAATCATCTCCTTAGTCTTGGTTACGTTGAGGGATAGGTCGTTATTCTGGCACCACCCGGCCAGGTCTCTGACCTCTTCCCTATAGGCTGTCTCGTTGTTGTCGGTGATCAGGCCTCTCTACCCCCTTCCATAGACTTACACAGTAATTATGACAACATCCTCCAACCTCAGAGCACATGCAGCATGAACTGACAAGTTGTCCACCCAATCAAAGGAAGAGAGAATGAATCTAGTACTGAAAGCATTAGCTACAGCTAGCTAGCACTGCAGTGCATAAAATGTGGTGAGTAGTTGACTCAAAGAGAGAGAAAGGCAATAGTTGAACAGATTTGAAATAATTCATTTCTTAAAAAATTCAGAAGCAAGACAGAAAGAGAGAGAGAGAAATATATATATATTTTTTTCACTTTCACCTACTTAGCTAGCAAATGCAGCTAGCTAGTTTAGCCTACTCAAATGCTTGTTTCAAACAGAGAAGGATGCTATGTTGCCTAGCTGGCTATGGCTATCCAACTCTGGAACTCTTCTAAGTCAAGGTAAGCTTTTGGTTTTATTAATTTATTGCCACCGGGGCCTGCCGGTGTAACTGCTAAACTGCTTGCTAATTAACTGTACACTGTATTGCATGATTGTAGCATGTTTTCTAATGCATTAGTTCTAGTATATATGTTGATGTTGACATTAAGTTAGCTAATATGGTGACAACGATGTAGGCTGTGTGTAGCGTTTAGCGGTTATGATATGAAGGTTTGTCTTGGAAAGGTTTTTTCACCTGGTCACAGACAGCTGCTATGTTGTGTACTGAAGTCCACAAGCAAAGGGAAAAGGTGAGAGGAAGAGAGCGCGTAGATGTGAGATGGAATTATACAACGATCTGGCTGCTATTAAAGTGAACTGTGTTTGCGTATGATCAGGGGTGTATTCATTGCGCCAATTCTGTTGAAAAACGTTTCATAAACGGAAGCAAATGGAAAACAGGGATAAACATACCTGAATTTGTCCAATATAAACTCTCATTTGCAACTGCTGGACTAATGATTACACCCTAGATCAGCTAGATGCAGGCAAGGCAGCACTGAATGTGTCAGTGTCTGTCACCTTGATTGCTCTAAATTCTCTCAACCTGTGCACATTTTCATTTATAGGCTAGGTTGTAGCAACCTCGTGATGGGTACAAGGAAAATATGAGTATCATGTACCTACACTTATAGATGTTACATTGAGCTGGGTGAATGCAATATGCTGTAATAGAAATAAGGCCATGCTCATAAAAAAAAGAATGGTCCACCCTCATCTTAAACGACACCGACCGCCACTGCTGTGTATGTGCAGTAAGTAGTTACCACGTTGTCAGAGGATCTGTATTTCTATGCAATATTTAAAACACATATTGTGAGATATATGAATGCAGTAGCAGATTGGTGCGATGACAATTTGATGAAAACATTTAATGTCCTGTATGAAAATTCAGATGTAATGTGTGTTGAGCGTATAAGGCTTCTATTTACCTAATGACTCTATTTCCCACTTCATTTACATGCTCTTCCAGCTAGAGCATAGCTACAACCACAGACACATGGATCTGAAACACAATATACACCACAGCACAATTGTATCTCTTCATGTTTTATAATAAAGACCAGAGAGAGAGAGGTAGAATAAGGACAGAGTCCTATCAATCAGTTGTTCCGGTGGTCAGCGTTTCTTTGTGGTGGACTCAATGTGTTCCACTATGGGGACAAACACCGATGGAGTGAGTGTTACGTTTGCCCTCCAGTCAGCCCCCACTGTGGCTCAGAGACCCACCCCTCTAACCCTCAGCCCTCTCCCCCACCTCTCCTCCCCCCCCTCTGCCCTCTCCCCCACCTCTCCTCCCCTCTGCCCTCTCCCCCACCTCTCCTCCCCTCTGCCCTCTCCCCCACCTCTCCTCCCCTCAGCCCTCTCCCCCACCTCTCCTCCCCTCAGCCCTCTCCCCCACCTCTCCTCCCCTCTGCCCTCTCTTCCATACTTTTCCTCCCACAAACCGCCTGCATCCTCACTGGAAACCCATGACCCGAACCAATCTACATCTACACTGGACACTACATCCTCCATACCCTCATAATAATACTATGTTATCCACTCATGGCTTTCATACTCTGACAACCTGCAACATATTTAGACTACATATCCCATCGCTCGTTTCTGCCATTTCCACTTCATCTCCGGCTCCTTTTTCGCTTTTCTCTCTTTCTCTGGCTCTCTGAATACCTGCCATAAATAATGGGGAATTAAAAATGAATCTTGCGCAGCATTAGTGGAGTATTGATCTCACAGTGAGGAGCCAGACACTCGCCCCACTGCAGATTGTCACAGTTAGTGTGAATTATTGTGGAACATGTGTTGAATTTGACAAGATAAAGGGACGGGGCCTGCATTGCTCCCCTATGCTATTTGATGTGACAGCAATGGCAGCTTGACAGACAGAGAGTGAAATGGTGTTTTTAGCGATCCAACCCGCTGACACGCACCAACAGTGTGAGCGTTTGTGTGTTCATCTTCAGTTCTGTACATTTGTTATCATGGAATGGTATATTATCACAATATTTTCATAAATGATGTACATTTCTTTAAAAAAATAACTAAAATAAAAAAGAGAAAGAGAAAGAAAGAAAATGTTTACTTGTTAGGTACTACCCTTCATCACTGACTAGGGATCAGCTCTCCCTCCCCTAACAAACACAACAGGCTTTGGGCCAGATCAGTTGGAGTGGGCACCATGTGGCCCTACACTCAATGGAGTAAAGACCTCTTATACCCACCCTGGTGGGGAGGGGGGGGGGGGGTCACAGTGGGCAACTAGGAAGATCGACGGGGCTCCATAGAGCCGTTGTCACCCCAAAAAGGAATTACAAACAAATTGCTAAGGGCCTGCACATCATTTAGAAACTCGTGGCAAGTTTATGACTTGCTAATGTTCCTAATTACATGCCCGTGAAAGGCTTAATTAATCGGAGGGAGGTAAGAGAAGGGGGGAAAAGCAAAGATCCAAAGTAAAAAAAACATAAGGAAAAAACGAGGGGGGGGGGGGAGAAGTGGTTGGCTGTGTTTGTTCTCTTGGTTCCACTGCATTGGTTTTTACTGCCTAAGGAGAATTTAGTAGCTCTCCCTATTTGCTAGAAAGAAAATGCTGGTCTCTCTGAAATGCGACCATTACGATCAACCCCTTGCTGATACCTAATAATCCTGCTCCCTCCTCCCCTCCTTTGCCAAAGTGGATGTAATCATATTATTGTCAATGTTGGTGCAGTTAATTGCATGGAGAGGAAAATAGGTTCTGCTTGGTGGGTTATGGAGAATTTCTCCAAAGTTTGTTTGCCCTCTGGAGGATTGAGTCACTAATAATGGTTAAGGAGAAGATGAGAAGAGAGAGTTAGAGAGTGAGAGGGGAGTGAGAGAGAGAGAGGGGGCGACACTTCACCCTCAAAAACAAAGGAGTTACAGTCACCTACGGTTCTAGCAGTGTTAGACTGGTATCTCGAGGAGAGGACAGGATAAACAGGAAACAGGAAAGCGTATGGTAGCAGCATAGGCCAGAGCAGGTCCACACTGGGCACCTCACCCAGGAAACATTAGTCATTGTACAGCTCATTGCTGAGGCTCGTTCAGCAACCATCCAACCCTTCAACCCTCCTCAAACTTTCATTACTATCTCCATAAGAGTTTCCTGTGAAGAACCAGGCTGCCCTGCCCGCAGACTGGGCTACAGTCCACCCTGCCCGCAGACTGGGCTACAGTCCACCCTGCCCGCAGACTGGGCTACAGTCCACCCTGCCCGCAGACTGGGCTACAGTCCACCCTGCCCACAGACTGGGCTACAGTCCACCCTGCCCGCAGACTGGGCTACAGTCCACCCTGCCCGCAGACTGGGCTACAGTCCACCCTGCCCGCAGACTGGGCTACAGTCCACCCTGCCCGCAGACTGGGCTAGAGTCCACCCTGCCCGCAGACTGGGCTACAGTCCACCCTGCCCGCAGACTGGGCTACAGTCCACCCTGCCCGCAGACTGGGCTACAGTCCACCCTGCCCGCAGACTGGGCTACAGTCCACCCTGCCCGCAGACTGGGCTACAGTCCACCCTGCCCGCAGACTGGGCTACAGTCCACCCTGCCCACAGACTGGGCTACAGTCCACCCTGCCCACAGACTGGGCTACAGTCCACCCTGCCCACAGACTGGGCTACAGTCCACCCTGCCCACAGACTGGGCTACAGTCCACCCTGCCCGCAGACTGGGCTACAGTCCACCCTGCTTGACCAGAAAATGTCCTGCTAAATGTCTCTCTTCTATGTCTTATTTGATATTTGGCTACTTTGTGGACAGACATAATCCTTTCTCAACCATTACTCAACCTACCGCCTGGCGTGATTTCCCCAGCCTACTAATAATGGGTTACTCAACCTACCGCCTGGCGTGATTTCCCCAGCCTACTAATAATGGGTTACTCAACCTACCGCCTGGCGTGATTTCCCCAGCCTACTAATAATGGGTTACTCAACCTACCGCCTGGCGTGATTTCCCCAGCCTACTAATAATGGGTTACTCAACCTACCACCCTGGCGTGATTTCCCCTGCCTACTAATAATGGGTTACTCAACCTACCGCCTATGTCTTATTTGATTTCCCCAGCCTACTAATAATGGGTTACTCAACCTACCGCCTGGCGTGATTTCCCCAGCCTACTAATAATGGGTTACTCAACCTACCGCCTGGCGTGATTTCCCCTGCCTACTAATAATGGGTTACTCAACCTACCGCCTGGCGTGATTTCCCCTGCCTACTAATAATTAATGGGTTACTCAACCTACCGCCTGGCGTGATTTCCCCTGCCTACTAATAATGGGTTACTCAACCTACCGCCTGGCGTGATTTCCCCTGCCTACTAATAATGGGTTACTCAACCTACCGCCTGGCGTGATTTCCCCTGCCTACTAATAATTAATGGGTTACTCAACCTACCGCCTGGCGTGATTTCCCCTGCCTACTAATAATGGGTTACTCAACCTACCGCCTGGCGTGATTTCCCCTGCCTACTAATAATGGGTTACTCAACCTACCGCCTGGCGTGATTTCCCCTGCCTACTAATAATGGGTTACTCAACCTACCGCCTGGCGTGATTTCCCCTGCCTACTAATAATGGGTTACTCAACCTACCGCCTGGCGTGATTTCCCCTGCCTACTAATAATGGGTCACAATTGGCCTTGAATGTTTGGTGTTTGCATAATGTAATGAAGCTTCAGAGGCCTTTGTGCCCTACCAAGACCACAACCTCATGAAAAACACCAGTTACCTTTTTAATACAATGTAACGTCCGCTTGCTATGGATGATTTGCTCGACAAGCTTGTTTATTCAGAGTTCAGACTCTCAATAGCATATGTTGTGCGTGTTTGGTTTTAAAATATATTTCTGGCAAGGCTGATGCAAGGGAGGCCCAATGTGTGAAAGTGCGTCTCTCTCCCTCTCTGTTGCCACACATGTTGTCTTTTTCACCTCACACTCTCCAAGCAGAAAGAGAAAAAGAGGAGTTTGTAAACTGTGTGTGTCCCAACATGCCATGAATAGATTAAAAACATGTGTGGTGTAAAGTGTGGCTATCCTGAGAGGTGATTCCTCATCCCATCAGCCTGTTCTATCTCCCCCTCGTACCCTGACCCTGGAATAACCAGATGCCATTGTTTCTGTTTACCGTTTGCCAGAAATGGAGAGAAAGAAGGGGAAAAAAGGCCCCGGCCATATTGATCGGCTTCCCCATGTATTGAAAGCAGATATTGATTTTCTTTCTTTTTTTCAAGAGGGAAAAAGTGCATTGTCCGACTGAAGGAGATTTCTTTGGGGATTTGGCGAGAGAGGAGTTGAAATGAGCATCCAGTGTAGTGTTGTCTCCTGCGGATTCTGTACAGGGCTCTGGTAATTGAATTTAGCGAATGGGCCTCCGATATGCTCTGTCCAAGAGTTTTGGCCAGATAGGTTTGTGGGCAGGCAGGCCTCAACTCTAAAATGCTCAAAACGCCTTTATATTTCTGTTTAGAAAACACGGTTTACATCTGAAAATGCAATAGCAGGCTCAACAACAAAAGTTTTGGACTTACCATGTCAACTGATTTGAACTGTTTAGTTCTAGTGCAGAGTTTTCCTCTATACCACACTCTTGGAAAAATGGTGCTATCTAGAACCTAAACTGTTTTTTCGGCTGTCCATAATGCTCCTCTCCATAATGGAGAACCCTTTGAAGAACCCTTATTTGTTCCAGGTAGAACCCTTTTGGTTCCAAGTAGAACCGTTTTGAGTTTCACAGGGGGTTCTACATGGAACCCAAAATGGTTCTACCCAGAATCAAAAAAGCTTTATTTTAAGGACAAATCTTAATCTCTTATTTACAATGACAGCCTAGCAACAGTGGGTTAACTGCCTTGTTCAGGGGCAGAACAAAATAATTTTACCTAGTCCGCTCTGGGATTTGATCGAGCAACCTTTTGGTTACTGGCCCAATGCTCTAACCACTAAGCTACCTGCGCCCTACATTAACCTATGGAGACAGCTGAATAATTTTTTCTAAGAGTGTACTTACTACTATCCAGGTTAAATGTTATGAAATGATGAGTCAATAGGATGAGTCAATGGTTTCCTGTTTACTGTTTTGGCTCAGTATTTAGAAGCATCTGCCTTTCTCTCTATGAATCATTCTGTAATTAATATATTTTGTGAGTGCAACTGAGTATGTGTGTTCATGTGTGCATGCATGTGTGTGTTTATTACCTGAACCACACTCCTCTCCTCTGCTCTGCTCTTCTGCTCCTCTCCCTCTCCTCTGCTCCTCTCCCTCTCCTCTGCTCCTCTCCTCTGCTCCTCTCCTCTGCTCCTCTCCCTCTCCTCTGCTGCTCTCCTCTGCTCCTCTCCCTCTCCTCTGCTCCTCTCCCTCTCCTCTGCTCCTCTGCTCCTCTCCTTTCCTCTGCTCCTCTCCTCTGCTCCTCTCCCTCTCCTCTGCTCCTCTCCTCTGCTCCCCTCCCTCTCCTCTGCTCCTCTCCTCTGCTCCTCTCCCTCTCCTCTGCTCCTCTCCTCTCCTCTGCTCCCCTCCCTCCCCTCTGCTCCTCTGCTCCTTTCCTCTCCTCTGCTCCCCTCCCTCTCCTCTCCTCTGCTCCTTTCCTCTCATCTGCTCCTCTCCCTCTCCTCTGCTCCTCTCCTCTCCTCTGCTCCCCTCTCTCTCCTCTGCTCCTCTCCTCTCCCTCTCCCTCTCCTCTGCTCCTCTGCTCCTTTCCTCTCCTCTGCTCCCCTCCCTCTCCTCTGCTCCACTCCTCTTCTCCTCTACCTCTCCTCTGCTCCTCTCCTCTGCTCCTCTCCCTCTCCTCTGCTCCTCTGCTCATTTCCTCTCCCCTGCTCCTCTCCCTCTCCTCTGCTCCTCTCCTCTTCTCCTCTCCCTCTCCTCTGCTCTGCTCCTCTACTCCTCTCCCTCTCCTCTGCTCCTCTGCTCCTTTCCTCTCCTCTGCTCCTTTCCTCTCCTCTGCTCCTCTGCTCCTCTGCTCCTCTGCTCCTCTCCTCTCCTCTGCTCCTCTCCGTCTCATCTGCTCCTCTCCCTCTCCTCTGCTCCCCTCCCTTTCCTCTACTCTTCTCCTCTGCTCCTCTCCATTTCCAATGCTCTTCTACTCGGCTCCTCCCCCTTTCCTCTGCTCCTCTCCCTCTCCTCTGCTCCTCTGCTCCTCTGCTCCTCTGCTCCTCTCCTCTGCTCCTCTGCTCCTCTCCTCTCCTCTGCTCCTCTCCCTCTCCTCTGCTCCCCTCCCTCTCCTCTGCTCCACTCCCTCTCCTCTGCTCCTCTGCTCCTTTCCTCTTCTCTGCTCCTCTCCCTCTCCTCTGCTCCTCTGCTCATTTCCTCTTCCCTGCTCCTCTCCCTTTCCTCTGCTCCTCTCCTCTTCTCCTCTCCCTCTCCTCTGCTCCTCTCCTCTTCTCCTCTCCCTCTCCTCTGCTCTGCTCCTCTACTCCTCTCCCTCTCCCCTGCTCCTCTCCCTCTCCTCTGCTCCTCTCCTCTTCTCCTCTCCCTCTCCTCTGCTCCTCTTCCTCTCCTCTGCTCCTCTGCTCCTTTCCTCTCCTCTGCTCCTCTCCTCTGCTCCTCTGCTCCTCTGCTCCTCTGATCCTCTGCTCCTCTCCTCTCCTCTGCTCCTCTCCGTCTCATCTGCTCCTCTCCCTTTCCTCTACTCTTCTCCTCTGCTCCCATCCCTTTCCTCTGCTCCTCTCCCTCTCCTCTGCTCCCCTCCATTTCCTCTGCTCCTCTCCTCTGCTCCCCTCCCTTTCCTCTGCTCCTTTCATCTCCTCTGCTCCTCTGCTCCTTTCCTATCCTCTGCTCCTCTCCTCTGCTCCTCTGCTCCTCTGCTCCTCTCCTCTGCTCCTCTCCGTCTCATCTGCTCCTCTCCCTTTCCTCTACTCTTCTCCTCTGCTCCCCTCCCTTTCCTCTGCTCCTCTCCTCTCCTCTGCCCCCCTCCCTTTCCTCTGTTCCTCTCCTCTTCTCCTCTCCCTCTCCTCTGCTCTGCTCCTCTGCTCCCCTCCCTCTCCTCTGCTCCTCTCCCTCTCCTCTGCTCCCCTCCCTTTCCTCTGCTCCTCTCCTCTCCTCTCCTCTGCTCCCCTCCCTTTCCTCTGCTCCTCTCCTCTCATCTGCTCCTCTGCTCCTCTGCTCCTCTCCCTCTCCCTGCTCCTCTCCCTCTCCTCTGCTCCTCTCCTCTTCTCCTCTCCCTCTCCTCTGCTCTGCTCCTCTGCTCCTCTCCCTCTCCTCTGCTCCTCTGCTCCTTTCCTCTCCTCTGCTCCTCTCCTCTGCTCCTCTGCTCCTCTGCTCCTCTGCTCCTCTGCTCCTCTCCTCTCCTCTGCTCCTCTCCGTCTCATCTGCTCCTCTCTCCCTTTCCTCTGCTCCTCTCCTCTGCTCCCCTCCCTTTCCTTGCACCTCTCCTCTGCTCCCCTCCCTTTCCTCTGCTCCTTTCCTCTCCTCTGCTCCTCTCCTCTGCTCCTCTGCTCCTCTCCTCTCCTCTGCTCCTCTCTGTCTAATCTGCTCCCCTCCCTTTCCTCTGCTCCTTTCCTCTCCTCTGCTCCTCTCCTCTGCTCCTCTGCTCCTCTGCTCCTCTGCTCCTCTCCTCTGCTCCTCTGCTCCTCTCCTCTCCTCTGCTCCTCTCCCTCTCCTCTGCTCCCCTCCCTCTCCTCTGCTCCTCTCCCTCTCCTCTGCTCCTCTGCTCATTTCCTCTTCCCTGCTCCTCTCCCTTTCCTCTGCTCCCTCTCCTCTCTTCTCCTCTCCCTCTCCTCTGCTCCTCTCCTCTTCTCTCTCTCCCTCTCCTCTGCTCTGCTCCTCTACTCCTCTCCCCTGCTCCTCTCCCTCTCCTCTGCTCCTCTCCTCTTCTCCTCTCCCTCTCCTCTGCTCCTCTTCCTCTCCTCTGCTCCTCTGCTCCTTTCCTCTCCTCTGCTCCTCTCCTCTGCTCCTCTGCTCCTCTGCTCCTCTGATCCTCTGCTCCTCTCCTCTCCTCTGCTCCTCTCCGTCTCATCTGCTCCTCTCCCTTTCCTCTACTCTTCTCCTCTGCTCCCATCCCTTTCCTCTGCTCCTCTCCCTCTCCTCTGCTCCCCTCCCTTTCCTCTGCTCCTCTCCTCTTCTCCTCTCCCTCTCCTCTGCTCCTCTTCCTCTCCTCTGCTCCTCTGCTCCTTTCCTCTCCTCTGCTCCTCTCCTCTGCTCCTCTGCTCCTCTGCTCCTCTGATCCTCTGCTCCTCTCCTCTCCTCTGCTCCTCTCCGTCTCATCTGCTCCTCTCCCTTTCCTCTACTCTTCTCCTCTGCTCCCATCCCTTTCCTCTGCTCCTCTCCATCTCCTCTGCTCCCCTCCCTTTCCTCTGCTCCTCTCCTCTGCTCCCCTCCCTTTCCTCTGCTCCTTTCCTCTCCTCTGCTCCTCTGCTCCTTTCCTATCCTCTGCTCCTCTCCTCTGCTCCTCTGCTCCTCTGCTCCTCTCCTCTGCTCCTCTCCGTCTCATCTGCTCCTCTCCCTTTCCTCTACTCTTCTCCTCTGCTCCCCTCCCTTTCCTCTGCTCCTCTCCTCTCCTCTGCCCCCCTCCCTTTCCTCTGTTCCTCTCCTCTTCTCCTCTCCCTCTCCTCTGCTCTGCTCCTCTGCTCCCCTCCCTCTCCTCTGCTCCTCTCCCTCTCCTCTGCTCCCCTCCCTTTCCTCTGCTCCTCTCCTCTCCTCTGCTCCCCTCCCTTTCCTCTGCTCCTCTCCTCTCATCTGCTCCTCTGCTCCTCTGCTCCTCTCCCTCTCCCCTGCTCCTCTCCCTCTCCTCTGCTCCTCTCCTCTTCTCTTCTCCTCTCCCTCTCCTCTGCTCTGCTCCTCTGCTCCTCTCCCTCTCCTCTGCTCCTCTGCTCCTTTCCTCTCCTCTGCTCCTCTCCTCTGCTCCTCTGCTCCTCTGCTCCTCTGCTCCTCTGCTCCTCTCCTCTCCTCTGCTCCTCTCCGTCTCATCTGCTCCTCTCCCTTTCCTCTGCTCCTCTCCTCTGCTCCCCTTCCCTTTCCTTGCACCTCTCCTCTGCTCCCCTCCCTTTCCTCTGCTCCTTTCCTCTCCTCTGCTCCTCTCCTCTGCTCCTCTGCTCCTCTCCTCTCCTCTGCTCCTCTCTGTCTAATCTGCTCCCCTCCCTTTCCTCTGCTCCTTTCCTCTCCTCTGCTCCTCTCCTCTGCTCCTCTGCTCCTCTGCTCCTCTCCTCTCCTCTGCTCCTGTCCGTCTAATCGGCTCCTCTCCCTTTCCTCTACTCTTCTCCTCTGCTCCCCTCCCTTTCCTCTGCCCCTCTCCCTCTCCTCTGCTCCCCTCCCTTTCCTCTGCTCCTCTGCTCCTCTCCTCTGCTCCTCTCCCTTTCCTCTGCTCCTCTCCTCTCCTCTGCTCCTCTCCGTCTAATCTGCTCCTCTCCCTTTCCTCTACTCTTCTCCTCTGCTCCCATCCCTTTCCTCTGCTCCCCTCCCTCTCCTCTGCTCCCCTCCCTTTCCTCTACTCTTCTCCTCTGCTCCCCTCCCTTTCCTCTGCTCCCCTCCCTCTCCTCTGCTCCTCTCCCTTTCCTCTGCTCCCCTCCCTTTCCTCTGCTCCTTTCCTCTCCTCTGCTCCTCTCCTCTGCTCCTCTGCACCTCTCCTCTAGTCTGCTCCTCTCCGTCTAATCTGCTCCTCTCCCTTTCCTCTACTCTTCTCCTCTGCTCCCCTCTCTTTCCTCTGCTCCTCTCCCTCTCCTCTGCTCCTCGCCCTCTCCTCTGCTCCCCTCCCTTTCCTCTGCTCCTCTCCTCTGCTCCTCTCCTCTGCTCCTCTGCTCCTCTCCTCTCCTCTGCTCCTCTCCGTCTCATCTGCTCCTCTCCCTTTCCTCTACTCTTCTCCTCTGCTCCCCTCCCTTTCCTCTGCTCCTCTCCCTTTCCTCTGCTCCTCTCCCTCTCCTCTGCTCCTCTCCCTTTCCTCTGCTCCTCTCCCTCTCTTCTGCTCCCCTCCCTCTCCTCTGCTCCCCTCCCTTTCCTCTGCTCCTCTCCCTTTCCTCTGCTCCTCTCCCTCTCCTCTGCTCCTCTCCCTCTCCTCTGCTCCCCTCCCTTTCCTCTGCTCCTCTCCCTCTCCTCTGCTCCCCTCCCTCTCCTCTGCTCCCCTCCCTCTCCTCTGCT
>NC_060185.1:26900581-26913081 GCF_021184085.1 Oncorhynchus gorbuscha
ACAGTAGGGATTTTTCATCCTGTAATGTGGGCACGGGTCATTAATGACGGCTTGCCATGGGACCAGTGAGCTTGTCATCTCCTCCTGCCCTCTCCTTCTTTTCTCTCCACCCTCTCCTCTCCTTTTCTCATCTAGGGCAGGGTGTCTCAGTGGTGATGGGTGGCCAGGACCAGAACAGGGGTCCCTTCCAGAATGATCTGACCCACTTCCTCTGTCTAAACGAATGACCTTCTCTTCTCCCAGTCACGATATGGCCAAGCTGGGATGGATTATATAATTCAAACTAATGTGGAAGTACAAGAGTTGTTTGGTCTTAGTTTAGGATTAGGATTAGGATTAGGATTAGGATTAAGGTTCATCTTAAAATTAAGGTTAGGATTAAGGTTAGGGTTAGGATTAAGGTTAAGGTTAGGATTAAGGTTAAGGTTAGGATTAAGGTTAGGGTTAGGATTAAGGTTAGGGATTAAGGTTAAGGATTAGGTTAGGATTAAGGTTAGGGTTAGGATTAGGTTAGGATTAAGGTTAGGGTAAGGATTAAGGTTAGGATTAAGGTTAGGGTAAGGATTAAGGTTAGGATTAAGGTTAGGATTAATGTTAAAGTGAGGATTAAGGTTAGGGTTATTAAGAGTAGAATTAGCCACGCTGGTTCCAGGTGGGTGTATATACTGTATGTGTGTGTGTTTGTTTGTGTGGTATACGATGTGAGTCTTTGTGGTATTGTGTTACTAGGAAGAAGGAATATGTTAATGTGTGTCTGTGTGTTGTCTAATATCTGGGCCTGAGCCCGGATCCTTGTTGTTGCCCTCAGGCTTTACTCTCCTAATCCACACCACACTATACCTCTGTGTGTGTGTGTGTGTGTGTGTGTGTGTGTGTGTGTGTGTGTGTGTGTGTGTGTGTGTGTGTGTGTGCGTGTGTGCGTGCGTGTGTGTGTGCGTGTGTGTGTGTGTGTGCGTCCGTGCGTGCCGTCCGTCCGTCCTGGTAGCAGTGGTGGTCCGTCCTGGTAGCAGTGGTGGCCCATGGTAGGGTTGAGGGAGAGGTGTTAATAGACCCATGCAGGCCCCACAGCTGAGCACCGTGTTCAGCCTCCACTAACACACTCAAGGTCAAGCATTAACCCACGCACTTCCACCAAACAGACACTCCTGACAAAACACACCACTCCCAGAGAGAGAGGAAGAAGTTTAGTGTTCTGCCATCTACCTCACGCTCATCTCTCCTTTCCCACACGTCTCTCTCCTTTTTGTATTCAGATAGTGTGCTATGGAGATAGACAAGAGACTGCTTACTCCTGTCCTGTGTGCTAATTCAAATTGCTCATACATGTTTGGAATGGATAAGTAGCTATGTTGATGATACCTCTCGCAAGCCATTTAAGACCCTGGCATCAATACTGACAGCTTATCACAACCTTGCAGCACAATGCTTTCTGTCTCTCTTTTTTTGCAACAGGAAAATACTTGAGCGATAAAGAGAAGGGCTCTTTTTTGAGCATTAGGGAGGGAGGGAGGGAGGGAGGGAGGGAGGGAGGGAGGGAGGGAGGGAGGGGAGGGAGGGAGGGAGGGAGGGAGGGAGGGAGGGAGGGAGGGAGGGAGGGGGAGGGGGAGGGGGAGGAGGGAGGGAGGAGGGAGGGAGGGAGGGAGGGAGGGAGGGAGGGAGGGAGGGAGGGAGGGAGGGAGGGAGGGAGGGAGGGGGGAGGGAGGGAGGGAGGGAGGGAGGGAGGGAGGGAGGGAGGGAGGGAGGGAGGGAGGGAGGGAGGGAGGGGGAGGGAGGAGGAGGGAGGGAGGGAGGGAGGGAGGGAGGGAGGGAGGGAGGGAGGGAGGGAGGGAGGGAGGGAGGGAGGGAGGAGGAGGGAGGGAGGGAGGGAGGGAGGGAGGGAGGGAGGAGGGAGGGAGGGAGGGAGGGAGGGAGGGAGGGAGGGAGGGAGGGAGGAGGGAGGGAGGGAGGGAGGAGGAGGGAGGGAGGGAGGGAGGGAGGGAGGGAGGGAGGGAGGGAGGGAGGGAGGGAGGGAGGGAGGGAGGGAGGGAGGGAGGGAGGGAGGGAGGGAGGGAGGGAGGGAGGGAGGGAGGGAGGGAGGGAGGGAGGGAGGGAGGGAGGGGGAGGGAGGGAGGGAGGGAGGGAGGGGAGGGAGGGAGGGAGGGAGGGAGGGAGGGAGGAGGAGGGAGGGAGGGAGGGGGGGAGGGAGGGAGGGAGGGAGGGAGGGAGGGAGGAGGGAGGGAGGGAGGGAGGGAGGGAGGAGGGGGGGAGGGAGGGAGGGGGGGAGGGAGGGAGGGAGGGGGAGGGAGGGAGGGGGAGGGAGGGAGGGAGGGAGGGAGGGAGGGAGGGAGGGAGGGAGGGAGGGAGGGAGGGAGGGGGAGGGAGGGAGGGAGGGAGGGAGGAGGGGAGGGAGGGAGGGAGGGAGGGAGGGAGGGAGGGAGGGAGGGAGGGAGGGGGAGGGAGGAGGGAGGGAGGGAGGGAGGGAGGGAGGGAGGGAGGGAGGAGGGAGGGAGGGAGGGAGGGAGGGAGGGGAGGGAGGGAGGGAGGGGGAGGGAGGGAGGGAGGGAGGGAGGGAGGGAGGGAGGGAGGGAGGGAGGGAGGGAGGGAGGGAGGAGGGGGAGGGAGGGAGGAGGGAGGGAGGGAGGGAGGGAGGGAGGGAGGGAGGGAGGGAGGGAGGGGGAGGGAGGGAGGGAGGGAGGGAGGGAGGGAGGGAGGGAGGGAGGAGGGTATGAAGGGAAACCCTCGCCAACGATTTCTGCTTTATTTTATGGTTTGTGTCTAATTTGCTGTGAAACAGCAGAGATCATTTCCTGAACAAAACCTGGTTAATTAGCGTGTGGCCAGCCCTAGGAGAGAAGAGAACGCCCTGCCAACACTGACTGGCCTGCCTGCTCACACGGCTACGCCTACTGATCCAAACCACACAGCTACGCCTACTGTACTCTCTCCTGCTCTCCTTTCCTTCTCCTTGCCTCTCTTCCTCTGGTTGTCTCTGTGTCTCTGTCCCCCTCATGTTTTCTCTATCTAACATCTCCTCTGCTTGTCTTACTCCTCTCCTTTCCTCTCTTCTTCCCCTATTCTCTCCATTCATGCCATAACTATATTGTTGCTAGCATGCTATTAGTTGAAATGGGATGACACAGAGAGAGTGAAAGTAGTTTAACAGTGGTAGTTTTGGTGGTGGGGGTGAGTGGGTATTTGGTGGGAGTGTTAGGGAGGCCAATAACAGGGGAGGGTGGTCTCTTTGAACATCTGCAAGCCGCCTTGGCAGGGGAGACTATACAACGCTACGAATAGTCCATCCCCACTGTGGCCAATTAAGCAAATTGCGGCAAAATAGCATTTTATTAGTATTTGCCCAGAGCCACAGCACATTGCGATAAATTCTCCTTGAGGCGCGCAAGGAAACAAATTGGCACATTAACTGGTGAATGGCTAAAGAGGCACTCTTGCGTTGGCCTCCAGGGCTAGCCGGGGGATTGGAGAGTCTGCCGTTTCAGAGGCAATCTGTCTGCTTTATCATTCACTGTGACAGTGGGGCTGGAGTGCAAGGCTCCAGCGGAGGGCCCGGCGCCAGCAAACAGCCAACAGCTCCCTCTCTTTCTCTCTGTCACTCTGTCTGTGTCTCTCCCTATCTTTCACTGTCTCTGTCTCTCCCTCTCTTTCTCTCTGTCACTCTGTCTCTCCCTCTCTTTCTCTCTGTCACTCTGTCTGTGTCTCTCCCTATCTTTCACTGTCTCTGTCTCTCCCTCTCTTTCTCTCTGTCACTCTGTCTGTGTCTCTCCCTATCTTTCACTGTCTCTGTCTCTCGCTCTCTTTCTCTCTGTCAGACTCTGTCTCTCCCTATCTTTCTCTCTGTCACTCTGTCTGTGTCTCTCCCTATCTTTCTCTCTGTCACTCTGTCTGTCTCTCCCTATCTTTCACTGTCTCTGTCTCTCCCTCTCTTTCTCTCTGTCACTCTGTCTCTCCCTATCTTTCTCTGTCTCTGTCTCTCCCTCTCTTTCTCTGTCACTCTGTCTGTGTCTCTCCCTCTCTTTCTCTGTCTCTGTCTCTCCCTCTCTTTCTCTGTCACTCTGTCTCTGTCTCTCCCTCTCTTTCTCTGTCTCTGTCTCTCCCTCTCTTTCTCTGTCACTCTGTCTGTGTCTCTCCCTATCTTTCACTGTCTCTGTCTCTCCCTCTCTTTCTCTCTGTCACTCTGTCTCTCCCTCTCTTTCTATCTGTCACTCTGTCTGTGTCTCTCCCTATCTTTCACTGTCTCTGTCTCTCGCTCTCTTTCTCTCTGTCACTCTGTCTGTGTCTCTCCCTATCTTTCTCTGTCTCTCGCTCTCTTTCTCTCTGTCACTCTGTCACTCTGTCTGTGTCTCTCCCTATCTTTCACTGTCTCTGTCTCTCCCTCTCTTTCTCTCCGTCACTCTCTCTCCCTCTCTTTCTCTCTGTCACTCTGTCTGTGTCTGTGTCTCTCCCTATCTTTCACTGTCTCTGTCTCTCCCCATCTTTCACTGTCTCTGTCTCTCCCTCTCTTTCACTCTGTCACTCTGTCTGTGTCTCTCCCTATCTTTCTCTGTCTCTCTCTCTTTCTCTCTGTCACTCTGTCTGTCTGTCTTTCTCTCCTATCTTTCACTGTCTGTGTCTCTCCCTATCTTTCACTGTCTCTGTCTCTCCCCATCTTTCACTGTCTCTGTCTCTCCCTCTCTTTCACTCTGTCACTCTGTCTGTGTCTCTCCCTATCTTTCTCTGTCTCTGTCTCTCCCTCTCTTTCTCTCTGTCCCTCTGTCTCACCCTCTCTTTCTCTCTGTCACTCTGTCTGTGTCTCTCCCTCTCTTTCTCTCTGTCACTCTGTCTCTCCCTCTCTTTCTCTCTGTCACTCTGTCTGTGTCTCTCCCTATCTTTCACTGTCTCTGTCTCTCCCTCCCTTTCACTCTGTCACTCCTTCTGTGTCTCTCCCTATCTTTTCACTGTCTCTGTCTCTCCCTCTCTTTCACTATGTCACTCCGTCTGTGTCTTTCACTCTGTCACTCCGTCTGTCTTTCTCTCTGTCACTCTGTCTCTCTCTCTCTGTCACTCTGTCTCTGTCTCTCCCTCTCTTTCACTCTGTCACTCTGTCTGTGTCTTTCTCTCTGACACTCTGTCTCTCTCTCTCTGTCACTCTGTCTCTGTCTCTCCCTATCTTTTCACTGTCTCTGTCTCTCCCTCTCTTTCTCTCTGTCACTGTCTGTGTCTCTCCCTCTCTCTCTCTCTGTCACTCTGTCTCTGTCTCTCCCTCTCTCTCTCTCTGTCACTCTGTCTCTGTCTCTCCCTCTCTCTCTCTCTGTCACTGTCTCTGTCTCTCCCCATCTTTCACTGTCTCTGTCTCTCCCTCTCTTTCACTCTGTCACTCTGTCTGTGTCTCTCCCTATCTTTCTCTGTCTCTGTCTCTCCCTCTCTTTCTCTCTGTCCCTCTGTCTCACCCTCTCTTTCTCTCTGTCACTCTGTCTGTGTCTCTCCCTCTCTTTCTCTCTGTCACTCTGTCTCTCCCTCTCTTTCTCTCTGTCACTCTGTCTGTGTCTCTCCCTATCTTTCACTGTCTCTGTCTCTCCCTCCCTTTCACTCTGTCACTCCTTCTGTGTCTCTCCCTATCTTTTCACTGTCTCTGTCTCTCCCTCTCTTTCACTATGTCACTCCATCTGTGTCTTTCACTCTGTCACTCCGTCTGTCTTTCTCTCTGTCACTCTGTCTCTCTCTCTCTGTCACTCTGTCTCTGTCTCTCCCTGTCTTTCACTCTGTCACTCTGTCTGTGTCTTTCTCTCTGTCACTCTGTCTCTCTCTCTCTGTCACTCTGTCTGTGTCTCTCCCTATCTTTTCACTGTCTCTGTCTCTCCCTCTCTTTCTCTCTGTCACTGTCTGTGTCTCTCCCTCTCTCTCTCTCTGTCACTCTGTCTCTGTCTCTCCCTCTCTCTCTCTCTGTCACTCTGTCTCTGTCTCTCCCTCTCTCTCTCTCTGTCACTCTGTCTCTGTCTCTCCCTCTCTTTCTCTCTGTCACTCTGTCTGTGTCTCTCCCTATCTTTCACTGTCTCTGTCTCTCCCTCTCTTTCTCTCTGTCACTCTGTCTGTGTCTCTCCCTATCTTTCACTGTCTCTGTCTCTCCCTCTCTTTCTCTCTGTCACTCTGTCTGTGTCTCTCCCCATCTTTCACTGTCTCTGTCTCTCCCTCTCTTTCTCTCTGTCACTCTGTCTGTGTCTCTCCCTATATTTCACTGCCTCTGTCTCTCCCTCTCTTTCTCTCTGTCACTCTGTCTGTGTCTCTCCCTATCTTTCACTGTCTCTGTCTCTCGCTCTCTTTCTCTGTCACACTGTCTGTGTCTCTCCCAATCTTTCACTGTCTCTGTCTCTCCCTCTCTTTCAGTCTGTCACTCCTTCTGTGTCTCTCCCTATCTTTTCACTGTCTCTGTCTCTCCCTCTCTTTCACTATGTCACTCCGTCTGTGTCTTTCACTCTGTCACTCCGTCTGTCTTTCTCTCTGTCACTCTGTCTCTCTCTCTCTCTGTCACTCTGTCACTCTGTCTCTCCTTCTCTTTCACTCTGTCACTCTGTCTGTGTCTTTCTCTCTGTCACTCTGTCTCTCTCTCTGTCACTCTGTCTGTGTCTATCCCCATCTTTCACTGTCTCTGTCTCTCCCTCTCTTTCACTCTGTCACTCCTTCTGTGTCTCTCCCTATCTTTTCACTGTCTCTGTCTCTCCCTCTCTTTCTCTCTGTCACTCTGTCTGTCCCTCTCTTTCACTCTGTCTCTCTGTCTGTGTCTCTCCCCATCTTTCACTCTCTGTCTCTCCCTCTCTTTCTCTCTGTCACTCTGTCTGTGTCTCTCCCTATCTTTCACTGTCTCTGTCTCTCCCTCTCTTTCTCTATGTCACTCTGTCTCTCCCTCTCTTTCTCTTTGTCACTCTGTCTGTGTCTCTCCCTCTCTTTCTCTCTGTAACTCTGTCTGTGTCTCTCCCCATCTTTCACTGTCTCTGTCTCTCCCTCTCTTTCTCTCTGTCACTCTGTCTGTGTCTCTCCCTATCTTTTCACTGTCTCTGTCTCTCCGTCTCCTTCTCTCTGTCACACTGTCTGTGTCTCTCCCTATCTTTCACTGTCTCTGACTCTCCCTCTCTTTCACTATGTCACTCTGTCTCTCCCTCTCTTTCTCTATGTCACTCTGTCTCTCCCTCTCTTTCTCTCTGTCACTCTGTCTGTGTCTCTCCCTATCTTTCACTGTCTCTGTCTCTCCCTCTCTTTGTCTCTGTCACTCTGTCTGTGTCTCTCCCCATCTTTCACTGTCTCTGTCTCTCCCTCTCTTTCTCTCTTTCACTGTCTCTGTCTCTCCCTCTCTTTCTCTCTGTAACTCTGTCTGTGTCTCTCCCCATCTTTCACTGTCTCTGTCTCTCCCTCTCTTTCTCTCTGTCACTCTGTCTGTGTCTCTCCCTATATTTCACTGTCTCTGTCTCTCCCTCTCTTTCTCTATTTCACTGTCTCTGTCTCTCCCTCTCTTTCTCTCTGTAACTCTGTCTGTGTCTCTCCCTATCTTTCACTGTCTTTGACTCTCCCTCTCTTTCACTCTGTCACTCTGTCTCTGTCTCTCTTTCTCTATGTCACTCTGTCTCTCCCTCTCTTTCTCTATGTCACTCTGTCTCTCCCTCTCTTTCTCTCTGTCACTCTGTCTCTCCCTCTCTTTCTCTCTGTCACTCTGTCTGTGTCTCTCCCTATCTTTCACTGTCTCTGTCTCTCCCTCTCTTTGTCTCTGTCACTCTGTCTGTGTCTCTCCCCATCTTTCACTGTCTCTGTCTCTCCCTCTCTTTCTCTCTGTCACTCTGTCTGTGTCTCTCCCTATCTTTTCACTGTCTCTGTCTCTCCGTCTCTTTCTCTCTGTCACACTGTCTGTGTCTCTCCCTATCTTTCACTGTCTCTGACTCTCCCTCTCTTTCACTCTGTCACTCTGTCTCTGTCTCTCCCTCTCTTTCTCTCTGTCACTCTGTCTCTCCCTCTCTTTCACTCTGTCACTCTGTCTGTGTCTCTCCCTATCTTTTCACTGTCTCTGTCTCTCCCTCTCTTTCACTATGTCACTCTGTCTGTGTCTTTCTCTCTGTCACTCTGTCTCTCTCTCTCTGTCACTCTGTCTGTGTCTCTCCCTATCTTTCACTGTCTCTGTCTCTCCCTCTCTTTCTCTCTGTCACTCTGTCTGTGTCTCCCCTATCTTTCACTGTCTCTGTCTCTCCCTCTCTTTCTCTCTGTCACTCTGTCTGTGTCTCCCCTATCTTTCACTGTCTCGGTCTCTCCCTCTCTTTCTCTCTGTCACTCTGTCTGTGTCTCTCCCTATCTTTCACTGTCTCTGTCTCTCCCTCTCTTTCTCTCTGTCACTCTGTCTGTGTCTCTCCCTATATTTCACTGTCTCTGTCTCTCCCTCTCTTTCTCTCTGTCACTCTGTCTGTCTCTCCCTCTCTTTCTCTCTGTCACTCTGTCTGTGTCTCTCCCTATCTTTCACTGTCTCTGTCTCTCCCTCTCTTTCTCTCTGTCACTCTGTCTGTGTCTCTCCCTATATTTCACTGTCTCTGTCTCTCCCTCTCTTTCTCTCTGTCACTCTGTCTGTCTCTCCCTCTCTTTCTCTCTGTCACTCTGTCTGTGTCTCTCCCTATCTTTCACTGTCTCTGTCTCTCCCTCTCTTTCTCTCTGTCACTCTGTCTGTCTCTCCCTCTCTTTCTCTCTGTCACTCTGTCTGTGTCTCTCCCTATCCTTCACTGTCTCTGTCTCTCCCTCTCTTTCTCTCTGTCACTCTGTCTGTGTCTCTCCCTATCTTTTCACTGTCTCTGTCTCTCCGTCTCTTTCTCTCTGTCACACTGTCTGTGTCTCTCCCTATCTTTCACTGTCTCTGACTCTCCCTCTCTTTCACTCTGTCACTCTGTCTCTGTCTCTCCCTCTCTTTCTCTCTGTCACTCTGTCTCTCCCTCTCTTTCTCTCTGTCACTCTGTCTGTCCCTCTCTTTCACTCTGTCACTCTGTCTGTGTCTTTCTCTCTGTCTCTCCCTCTCTTTCTCTCTGTCACTCTGTCTGTGTCTCTCCCTATCTTTCACTGTCTCTGTCTCTCCCTCTCTTTCTCTCTGTCACTCTGTCTGTGTCTCTCCCTATATTTCACTGTCTCTGTCTCTCCCTCTCTTTCTCTCTGTCACTCTGTCTGTCTCTCCCTCTCTTTCTCTCTGTCACTCTGTCTGTGTCTCCCCTATCTTTCACTGTCTCTGTCTCTCCCTCTCTTTCTCTCTGTCACTCTGGCTGTGTTTTTCTCTCTGTCACTCTGTCTCTCTCTCTCTTTCACTCTGTCACTCCGTCTGTGTCTTTATCTCTGTCACTCTGTCTCTCTCTCTCTTTCACTATGTCACTCCGTCTGTGTCTTTATCTCTGTCACTCCGTCTCTCTCTCTCGTTCTCCCCTTTGACAAGCCTAAGCTGTTTGTGTCCTGATGAGTCTTCTCTGTTTGTCTGTTATTACGTTGAAATTGGCAGATCCAAAAAGCAAGAGGGGGCCTGCGCTCTGTGCCAGTTATGTTGGCGGTAGTGTCCAGTCTCCCCTCCTCCCTCCTGCTCTTCCTATTCTCCTTTTTCTCTATGTCTTTCATTTCAATAGCTCTCTCTTTCTCTCTTCCCCACCTCTTTGTTTCTTCTTTATCTTGTATTTCACTTTTTCTTTCTCTCCATCCCTCAGATCATCCCACCTCCTCTACATCCCCCAGTCTCTCTCTCCTACCCCATCTACTGGGGTGGCAGGTAGCCTAGTTGTTAGAGTGTTGGGCCAGTAACTGAAAGGTTGTTGGATCGAATCCCAGAGCTGACAAGGTAAAAATCTGTTGTTCTGCCCCTAAGCAAGGCAGTTAACCCAGTGTTCCCCTGGTGCTGTGGATGTTGATTATGGCAGCCCCTGCACCACTCTGATTCAGAGGGGTTGGGTTAATTGCAGAAGATACATTTCAGTTGAATGCGTTCAGTTGTTCAATTGACTAGGTATCTCACTCTCTCTATTGGTCAGTCTAATGCCGCTTGTGTGTGTGTGTGTGTGTGTGTGTGTGTGTGTGTGTGTGTGTGTGTGTGTGTGTGTGTGTGTGTGTGTGTGTGTGTGTGTGTGTGTGTGTGTGTGTGTGTGTGTGTGTGTGTGTGTGTGTGTGTGTGTGTGTGTGTGTGTGTGTGTGTGTGTGTGTGTGTGTGTGTGTGTGTGTGTGTGTTGGGCCCATAGAGAATTATAGAGGACTCTTTTTTGTATATGTACAATCTGTGAGATTACGGGCAGGGCCATTGAGGCCATCTCCATTTTGAAATAGTCCGTTTTCTTCTTATTATTGCTTCTATGAGTTGGTAAACAAACTGCCACCTGGAGTGTGTTGTTTGAACAGGTATAAAGCCGAAGTTGGCAGTTTACTGCCACCTGCAGTTTTCTCATAAGTATAATTCATTTGCTGATCTCTCTTGGTGACCTGCAGGGAATTATGTGATTATGTGAACCCATTGGAAGTCCCACCCAGTTGACTACTTCAAAATGGTAAAAGTCCTCAATGGAGGGACTATAGTCCTCAATCATTCTCTATGTTCGGGCCCCTTTGATGTTTGTGCTAACTGACTGCTCAAAATCTCTCTATAGGGGCCCCTCCGCCACTGCATCAGAGGGGCTTTTTATAGTGCTAATGAGGATGAGCATGTTTGTGTTTGTATGTGTGTCGCCATAATCCTTTTAGTACTAAGCCATTTGCGGAGAGTGGAAGTGATTTATGCGTGGTGTGGGTTATTGGAATTAGGGCTGGAATGGAATGGTCACTACATTCCCATAGAGAAATATTTTTGCTTGGTGTTTGGACTGATGGGGCCCATATTAGGGAAATTTGAAGTGCATTTCAGTATGATGGATGAGACAAAGTGTCTGAACACGTATGACAAATACTGTATGTGTTGGTGTCAGTCGATGGAAAAATATAGGAATGAAAATACAGATGAAATAATGGTGCTATCTGGCCCAGTTTGTCTACTTGTGGTGCTTAGAGAGGTAGAGCGATGAAGGGGTACCCCAAGCTCAGGGCTGAAACTGTACACTGGCTTAATGTTAGGCCTGGGGCTAGGGTTGGGGTTGGAGCTCTACCTCTCCTCTTCCCTCCTCTCCCTCCTCTTTCCATCCTCTTCCTCCTCTTTCTCCATTTCTCTATTCTTCCCTCCTACCCCTCCTCTTTCCCTCCTCTTCCTCCTCTGCTCTCCTCGTCCCTCCTCTTCCCTCATACCCCTCCTCTTTCCCTCCTCTTCCTCTGCCTACTTTTCTCTCCTCGTCCCTCCTCTTCACTCATACCCCTCCTCTTTCCCTCCTCTTCCTCTGCCTCCTTTTCTCTCCTCGTCCCTCCTCTTCCCTCCTACCTCTTCTCTTTCCCTCCTCTTCTTCCGCTCTCCTTGTCCCTCTTTGTTCCTCCCCTTCCCTCGTACCCCTTCTCTTTCCCTCCTCTTCCTCTGCTCTCCTCATCCCTCCTCTTCCCTCGTACCCCTTCTCTTTCCCTCCTGTTCCTCTGCTCTCCTCGTCCCTCCTCTTCCCTCCTCTTTCCCTCTCTTTTCTTCCTCCAGCCCGGCCGGCCCATCAAGGGTGATTTTCCACGCCAGCGGGCCAGGTGGGAGGCTGCGGCCAGGGCCAGGGCCAGGTGGGAGGTGGGAGGAGGGAGGCTCCACGGGGAGAGGTGTGGGCATGCCAGCATCTGAGCCCAGGGGCATGGGGAGAGCACTGGACACTGAACTGAAAATAGGACTGCACAGAAACACACACCCCACGCAGACACAGAGAGTTTTGATATGTACACACACACACACACACACAAAACACACACACACACACACACAGGCTGGAGAGGATAACAGGCCTATATTCCAACAGGAGGCAGAGGAAACACAGAATAGACAGAAGTGCACTAAACCGTTGCTGGATTGTCCATTTTACATTATATTCATTTCACTGAGCAAATCAAATGAAATCAAAGTGCATTGGTCCCGTACACAGATTTGCAGATGTTGTCACAGGTGAAGTGAAATGTTGGCGTTTTTAGCTCCAACAGTGCAGGAATGCTTAGCAATAATAAAACATGTAAATCATCCAGAAGAATCAAACCTGAATGATTTTATAGCAGACAATGTTATCCAGAACAACTTGCAGTCAGTAGTCAGAATTTGTTCACCTTCTGGTCCTCAATACAACTTGTAAAACAACATCGAGGCAGAAAATACATATGTTAAACAGTATTTAACCTTATCAGGATCTGTATATAAAACCGTTTTGCGTAAATTATTCAGAATTCCATCCAAATTCCCAAAGGGATTAAATTGCAGTATCACTTTTGCCACTGAACCTATTTCTTCCCTCTCTCAGTTCCCCACTTTTATACTTTAAACTTCCCTTGTCGTTCGCATTTTATGCGTTTATGAGTAAATCAATACTTTATAAAGAGATAACTCTACTGGACCTGTCATGACGTTGTCCCCTAGCAGGCCAGTTCTGATTCAGCACCCG